>NW_010248155.1:25429-40130 GCF_000690775.1 Eurypyga helias | reverse complement strand
TAGCCGGAGTTAAACCATGACAGCGTCACTGGCACAATTCTGGGTTTTTTGATCATGGGTTGGTCTACATGACACCAGGTCTTCTGGGGACAGATACTGTATGCCTTTCTCAAAGGGGGAAAAGGTTCTTTGCACAGGAGTTAGCAGGATTTACAGAAAGTGCTTTAAACTAGATCTCAAGGTGAAAGGGATAAAACCATGCTCGCTACAGATAAGCCTGGAGGCAGCACACCAGTGTTTAAGGTATGGTATGCTAGCAAGGTCCACTGCTCTGCTGTCTCAGTGGAGGTAGGGGATGAGATCCATGCAACAGCAAAGACTCAAGAGTTAGTGACATGACAGAAATCACACAAATGCCTGAGAACAGTCATGCAGGAATTAGGGCTTCTCCCCCCAAAAAGGAGGTGGGATCAGTGGCAAAACTGAAGCACATCTACACCAATGCATGCATCATGTACAACAAACGGGAGAAGCTGGAAGCCATTTCACTGGAAGCAAAAACTATGACATAGTGGCCATCGTGGAAATGTGGTGGGATGACTTGCACAACTGCAGTGATGCAATGGATGTCTATAAGGGAGTGTTTTGACTGTCTAGAGCTTGATGATGGTGATGGACAGGTTGAATGTTTGTGGGTGAGAATTAGGGGGAAGGCCAACAAGGCAGATGTCGTGGTTGGAATCTGTTATAGATCATGGTACCAGAATGAGGAGGCAGATGAAATATTCTATAAGAAGCTGGGAGAAGTCGCACAATTGCTAGCCCTTGTTGCATGGGACTTCAACTTACCAAAAGTCTGCTGGAAATACAATAGAGCAGAGAGGAAACAGTTCAGGAGGTTCCTGGAATGTGTGGAAGATAACTTCACTGGTGAGTGAGTGAACTGGGTGGGTGTACTCTTCAATTGGTAAAAAAATGGCTGGATAGCCTGGCCCAAAGAGTTGTGGTGAATGTAGTTAAATCCAGTTGGTGGATGGTCACAAGCAGTGTTCCCAAGGGCTTAGTATTGGGGCCAGTTTTGTTTAATGTCTTTATCAGTGATCTGGACAAGGGGATTGCGCGTGTCCTCAGTAAGTGTGCAGATGACAGCAAATCAGGTGGGAGTGTTGCTCGGCTTGAGGGTAGGAAGGCTCTACAGAGGGATCTGGATGGGCTAGTTTGCCAAGTGCTGGGTCTTGCACTTGCGTCACAACAACTCCATGTAACACTACAGGCTTGGTGACGACTGACTGGAAATATGCCTGATGGAGAAGGACCTGTGGTGTGCCCAGGTGGCCAAGGCAGCCAACAGCACCCTGGCTTGTATCAGAAATAGTGTGGCGAGCAGTACTAAGGAAGTGTTTGTCCCCCTGTACTCAACACACGTCAGGCCGCACAAACGGTCAGCGAAGCTGGTGAAGGGTCTGGAGAACAAGTCCTAGGAAGAGCAGCTGAGGGAACTGGAGAAAAGGAGGCTGAGGAGGAGACCTTATTGTTCTCTACAACTACGTGAAAGGAGGTAGTAAGGGGGTAGGTGTCATCTCTCCTCCCAAGTAACAAGTGATATGACAAGACAAAATGGTCTCAAGTTTTGCCAGGGGAGGTTTAGGTGGGATATTAGGAAAAATTTCTTTACCACAAGGGTTGTCAAGCACTGGAACAGGTAGCCCAGGGAAGTGGTTGAGTCACCATCACTTGTCGTGATGGTGCAATGATTGTGCAATGATTCTATCATTCTGTCGCTGCTCGGTCTATACTTCTATATTGGACCAAAAAGGGTAGAATCAAGATTCTCCACAAACTGTGGAGGTTGCAGAAATATCAGCATCTCCTCAGGGAAGTGCTCCAGGCCATTTATTTCACATATAGCTGGTCACTGGTTGACTGCATAATTTAGGCAACTAATTACTCTGGGGAAATACTGATTCTTTTCTGACTAACCTTTTCTTAACTTTTTTTTATATCCCTATAGGCATCAAAGGATGGTAACTGAAAAACAGCCAACCCACATTTCTCTTACTATGTCTTCCCTTTCTCTAGATATTAGTTCCCATATTACATTCTTCATAGTGAACAGAATGGTGCCTGCCATTTCCCCAGGATTTAATTCTCTATAGAAAGACAAGAAAAAGGTGGAGGGGAGGAGGGAAATAAACAGCTAGTTATAACTGAATCTGCAGACCTCCTTCCTTCAGGAGCATTCAGCTGTCTGAAGTTTATCACAGTAGACACGGATCAAACACCAGCAGGCTCCTTAGATAATAGTTAAGGATTAAACAGATAATCTATTTCACATCCTTCTTATGGATTTTGATGCCTAAAACTGACACTACTTTTCATCAAGATACCTTCTAGAGATCTGTAATCCTCTCATCTCATAGTCCCATTTGAGCTCAATTTTCCCTTTGAAATCTTTTCCTAGCCCTGGCACACCCAGAGGGTGTGGCAGCATGGATCTGTGCAGGCTCACTTTAATTATTCAATCCTCCCTCTTTTGATATGAAAACTAGTAGTTTTTGCAGTTGCTAAAACTGTATTTCAAAGGACAAAACTGTATTTGAGCCTCATTAACTGATTACTCATTTATGTAACTTGTGTCTCACAAACATAGTCCTTATTCCCTATTTCAGAAACTGCCAACAGAACAGTGATTTTAATGGAAGTTATGATCTTTAAATTCCACACACTGAGAAAACAATTGGGTTTTCAGACTATGTTTATGGCTTACACTTCTGCGAGACACTGAGAATCACTTTTCCTCTAGTTAAAGGAAGCATAAGGTTCCTAAGTCCTTCTGAGACTTTGATCTCATGATATTTTCTATTTCGGAGTCATGATTTACTTCTTCAAATAACTTGTGGCTATTATTAAATCAGTTTAGATTTTACTCTGAAATGACATCACTATAAGAAATAAGATATAAGTTGTATTTTTCTTTTAATTTACAAGAAACAATTTTAAGTGAACCATATATTTTTTTTTTTTTCTAACATGTGTTGTACTGGTGTAAATAACCCAACCAAGACCAAAAGAAATATTTCAATAATATATTTTTTTAAGTAACCCTATAAAGAGAGTAGATTTTAACAGTGGTTGAAAAATACTTTTTTCTGTGCAAAGCTAATCTTAGTTTTGTTTTACATTGTTTTAGCCAAAAAAAAAAAAAAACAAAAAACCAAAAACCACAAACCCTGATATTAAGATATTTCCATAGTTTTCCATATCAAAAAACCCTCAAAATCTATCCATGATTAATTTGTAAAACATTACAGTCAGATCTGAGACTAAATCATGAACATTCTGTTTATATATAGTTAATATATATAGAGACTATATATCTTAACTTCATAACTTCTTTCTTCAAACACTGTAGTCTGTAAATCACAAAATGTATTAAGCATAGCTAAGTGTTACACAGTTCTCCATCTGAATTCACCTGAAAAAATTTATATGCATTAAAATAACAACTCTGAAAGTTAGTATTTCTCATTATTAGAAGTTACATGAATATCAGCTAATTAGTATTCAGAGATTAAATCATAGCTTTAACTTCTTTTTGCTTCTCTAATTTGAAAATAAATCATACAAGTTTTCATTTCTTTATTCCTTGTAAATAAAGGACTATTACTTAGTGTATATGATGTCCATTATAACTTTTGTGATAAGAGCAGTCTTTTTTAAAATACGGGGATCTGAAGGCACATGACATGAATATCACTGTAAAGAGATGTTTCACCTTAACTTTGTAGATTCAAACTACCTACATTTGAAAGATTAAAATTAGGTAATTTATAAATTATGTATGTGTCTTGTAATTAATTTTCATCTTGAGAATTTAAGGAAAGATGAAATTTAATTGTTGCAGTGTCTATTCTAGAGACCATTTAACAATGGAAGTCAGTTTATTACTTCCAGTTGATTTTATATTAGTCCCTAAACTAAATAATCAGGTATTCAGATTTTTTCCTAATGGTTCCCTTAAAACTTTGCTTATGGTCAATGCTTATTTTAAACTTCAAAAATGAGATTAAAGCTTCACTTTTACAGAATAAATGCCATAGAACTAACTGATCCTTCACTATGAGTTTGATATGAATGTTTCCATGAATCACAGAGAGTAATAGCAACAAAATTCTTCATCATTACACAAGCATGACTGAGTGACAACATGAAGTCAATTGTTTTTGCACCTATAACTCACCTAACAAATAGAAATGTGCAAGATATTCAACACACTGTTTGCCTACATCATGAGATTTACAAAAAACACCTGCTTAAGAAATTTTATGCTGATTGTTTTGGGAAAACAAAACCATAGATTAAAGACTAACATGCTGTCAAATATATTTTGCCTTTACTTTAACATTTGCTGTCTTTTATTCCTCTGGAGAACAATATGTGAAATCAGTAAATGTGAATTTATTCTTCTAGCTAAACAATGGCCAAGCTGACTTCTTACTTTGACATAATTCATTAATTATTTAAATATTCTCATGTGGAGGATTGGAATGACAAGACTTGGCCTCAAGCATTTTTTACTCTTTTGTTTAAATGCTTGAAGTACCTGAACATAACACTGCCATTGCCATTGGCTATACCTTGGGGAATAATGACAATTTCAGAGGAATTAATTACAGCTTCCCATTCAGAGGCTGGCAAGAAAGAGTTAATCAGCACTTTCTATCTCAAGATAAGAATTTGCAAGAATACCTGTTAACTTATGCAAAATTAATTGAATTGTGGTATGCTACATACAATATCTGCTTTACTGAAATTGAGTTAATGTTGGCATTAAGAAAAAAAGAAGGATAATTCTTAAAAGGATTTTGAATTGATAGCTGCAGTCCTACATACTTTTCATCAAAACTCTTTCTTTGATGGAAAGCTGTCAGGAAGAATTCTTTCTATGGAAAATTTTAAAAAGTTACAATTAGAAAACCTAAAAGGAGGGTAGTAGCTAAGCAGTACAAGAGGTGAATGCTATCCAGAGCCTTGAACATAGAACTGAAAAATAGTCTGAAACACAGCTACTATGGTTTTCATGGAACACTATGTTACCCAGTCATATGTCATGTGTTTCTACAGTGCAAAGTACACCAGAGAGTCAGTCTCAAACATGTCCTCTATATTATCCTGGAACCATAACCAGAAGCAATTGCAGTCATCATTTTCAGATGTAAAACTGAGGCAGAGAGGAACTGATTCTCACTACTCGTAGAAGGCTGTGCAGACCTTAAAACCAAATCTTGCCTAATGCAGCAATAGTCTGAAGACCAGAGTACGTTATATTGCATTACAAGCTGTGAATGTTCTGTAATAGCATCCTGAAGTACATTTTTAAATGGAGGAAGAATGTTGCAGATTCTTGTATTATGTACCCAGTTTCAGCACTAATTTACTTCATAAAGCTCGGCAAATAATTTTTTTCTCCAACTCATTTTCCTTTGCCGCCAAATACAAGTTAATGAATCTTGACTGTCATTGAGATGGCCCTTCAGAACTATAATCTATTACTGCTAATAATTACTGATTATTTGCAAGTAATGGAAAAATAACTTTAAATTAATGGATTTCATAAAAAAAAAAATCAGGTTTAGATTTTTTTTTTTTTGGTAATCCCTTGTTGTACCCATAAATCTCACATATTTTACTGACTTGTATTTATTTGCAATATAACATCACATAGCTTGGAAACTGCTAGCAGAATCTAGTTCAAGAACTCTTAAGAGCTTGTGCTTGTATGATACATAATATTAACCCCCAAAAAACTAAATAAAGAGAAAAGGATCTTGCTTAGCTTTGACAGGGGCAGGAAATTATAAATCAACTGGTCACCAGTGTGATGCTGATCAATGTTATCCAAGGATGTAATGGATATCCTAGAAAATACAAACAAGGTGTTCATTAAACAGGTTTTTTTTTTTTGGGGGAGGGGGGGGAAGATAGCTCCTGAGATTAACTAAGGGACTGATTTATCTACCCCATAAAGAGATGAGATGAGATGAGATGAGATGAGATGAGATGAGATGAGATGAGATGAGATGAGATGAGATATGAGATGAGAACTACTTCAGTTGGAAGGGACCTACAAAGGTCATCTAGTCCAACTTCCTGACCACTTCAGGACTGACCAAAAGTTAAAACGTGTTATTAAGTGCATTGTCCAAAGGCCTCTTAAGCACTTCCAGGCCTGAGGCATAAACTACCTCTCTAGGAAACCTGTTCCAGTATTTGACCATCCTCTTTGTAAATAAATACTTTCTAATGTCCAGTCTATACATCCCCTGGCACAACATTGAACTATTCCCACACATCCTGTCACTGGATACCAGGGAGAGGAGATCAGCACCTCCTGCTCCACTTCCTCTCCTCAGGAAGCTGTGAAGAAAATGGAAATTCCTCATTTGTTTAGCCTAGCCCAATGAAATTTGACAAGATATTATTGAGGTAAAAGTTAAAAAATAATGTAAGTACACAATTAGATAGATCCTGTAATAATATACAGGAACATACACTGATAATGAATAAATTTAATTTAATTTGTAACTTCTATGAGATAAAATTCATGACACATTTTTATGCTCTGTGGCACAGGACTTGTTCCACTTTCTGATATCAAGCAGAGTATTATACGGCACATGTTCCATCACTGCAAGAAATCAGGATATTGGCAACATCCACATTATTTTGTCTATCCTTCCTACAGTTCATTAGAGTTATGAATCATGATCTTTTACTACATGTTGTAGATTTATTACAAAAGGTGAATTTAGTCTCTATTCTCCAGACCCTTTTAATCCAGCCTTCTATTACATGCAGTTACAGAATTTTGAATGGTATGGTCCTATCCCATTCTGTCTTTCTGATTGTGGAAAACCAACCTAATAACCTCCCTGAAAGATTTACAGACTTGCTCCAGATTGTAGCTCTCTGTGAGTGTGTCACCCTGACAACAAAATCACAATGTTTTCCCCCATTTGACATTTAAGGCTAATAAAAGTAAACAGAAAAGTACGATGTCTTTCAATAGTATTTATTTATTTATTTATTTTTAAAAGCTTAAAATAGGAACCAATATAATCAACTCAGTTACTCAGCTGAGTTACTACAGTTACTAGCAATTTTGCTTCATCTTTTAGCTGGATCACTATTTTGTACTGACAAAGGTAAAATTGGCGTTCTTACAAAACAATGTAAACAGCTTTTTCTCCTCTGAACACTAATGACATTAAACTCAAGTCTCATACAAATGTATTGCAGATGTTTTAATTATTTCCGATATGTATAAAGGGAGAAATTAGTGAAAACAGCATTTTGGGAGTGGAGGAGCGTAAGAGACCGCATCGGACATTTTAAAACTGTTTTAAATGTTCTGTCTCAACATTGCTGAAACAGAGGGCCCCCAGCTGACACCACTGCATCAATCGGAGCAACAGTTGGACCGCAAGGTCAGAGGTTTCCTGTTATCTCGCTGCATAGAACAGCTGACCGCAAGGCTAGAGGTTTCCTGCCTTCTGAGGAACCTGATGTGGAGCTAATTCCAAGAAATTTAACCTAACCCCTACACATGTACCCAGGCCTGGGGTTGGGAAGACAGAGGGGCCTGGAGGACCCCACCCTCCCCATGACGGTAATGGGCATGCACACCAGCACTGGGTGGTGGGTGTGGTTAAGCAAAGCAGCTCATGTAATATGCTAAGCAGTTCTTGGAAAGAGACTGAATATACAATAAGACAACCCTATAAAAGAACAGAAACAACCCACATCAGAGAGAACACTCATTCCCCCACCAGACTTGAAATGGATCAGACTGTCGGAATGCTGCAGCTTCATGGTGGTAACTATCACAACTAACTCTTTCTTTCTTCCCTTTCTCTTTCTCTCTTTTTCCCTTTTGCACCTGCAAACCTGTTGTTGGGTACATAAAGTTTCTTGGCGCTTGACTCTGTTTTGAGCCTTAATTCTTTCCCTGAGAATACAGGCAATACCTGGCCCCAGTTTTTTGACCGGCATGCGACAAGGAGCATGACTCTATGATACAAGGTACCTGTAGAACCCTTAAAGCCTCTCACAGGCTAAGCTGTTTTGCATAGCACTGATGTTGTCTTCAGAGGCAGATGATCCATCACCTCCTCAGCAGGAGGTATGGGAAATGAGAAACTATAGGAGAGGAAAAGAACAGTAGTAACAATAATAACAGGAATAACAACAGCAAAAACCCAATAATAATGAGTATTTGCATGTCAGGGTTAGTGTGTTCCATCTCAATCTTGCTGAGTTTGCAGACCTTTCAAGGCTCTATTTTTACACATGCTGAGAAACCATTCAGCAGACAAAGGATAAGGAAAGAGTAACTGATACGACTTTCTGCAAGACCTTTTCACAGACCGCAGTGGCAAATTGAATTCATATGCTCATTTTAATAATAACAAAACAAACAAACAAACAAACACAAACAAACAAAACCCCCAAAACACACTCGAAACAAAAATAAAAACTTAAACCCTAATGTTCATGCTACAGAGATGAACGTGAACCATTTTTTATCCATCTCTGATGTTTTCTATTCTAACTTTGTTCAGATGCAGTGGTCTTACCAGTACACTTGTACAGAAGGAACAGATGGATTCTGTTTTGTGCTCCAAATTTGGCAAATCATGTTTAGCTCTAAAAAATCCATATTTCCTTTATCTTTTATGTTAATATATCATGAAGCAATAGCACAGCAACCTGACAAGATTTACACAGATGGGAATCTGCCTGAAAATATAAGAAAGTGGAATTCAGGTCAAATATAAAGAAGAGAAAGAGTGAATTCTGTCTTTCATGAATGGTTTCAAGGATAGCTACAGGACATATGTTGCTTAGTGTTTCCCAGTTCATTTGCTTCTGTTCTGTGATTAGTTTATTGATAATAAAAGAGGTCTAAGGAAGGGGCCTTAAAATTATTATTTGGAGTTGTATTTCCCTTGTTTGGCTGATGATACTCTTCAGCAGCTTATCCAGAGTGTTATGATGTTTTGAAGTCCACAGGCTTTTAAACAATTACCAGCAGTTTAACTTTCCCTGAACTGCCTCTTCCAGTGAAGTGATCATGAAAATGATTTCACATATTATTTTTCCAAGGTTTACAGCTTGGGGAAGGGACACACACAACACTGAGACATGACACTTTGCAGATGTACAGTCATGTGACAGTTTTCTATGGTATTTTAAGATGTCTAATTTCATGCTAATTACAAACCAAAGGCAAAAGCAAAACCAAAAACACTAACAGTCATTGATGGTGTCAAGAAGGATTTTTTTTTGAAACTATTTTTTTTTTATGTATGCATCATAAGATTGGAAAAAAACTTTATACATTCTCTAGCCCATCTTCCAGACCAATATATACATAAATCATTTCACATAACCTGGCTGTAAAAACTTTAGATCATGAAGATCCCAAATT
This sequence comes from Eurypyga helias, assembly GCF_000690775.1. NCBI lineage: Eukaryota > Metazoa > Chordata > Aves > Eurypygiformes > Eurypygidae > Eurypyga > Eurypyga helias. The sequence goes on along the minus strand of NW_010248155.1, from coordinate 30,700 downwards.
GTCAAGAAAATCTGACCCAGAGCTTACCAAAAGGTATTACAGAATATTTGTGTGAGGAGCTCCTGAATTAACTGCTATAATCCAATATAATTTTACTGTACTGACACATGAGAAAAATATCTTGGTACCATTTTGCTGCTAACTTAAATGAGAAAAAATTACAAGAGTTTTTATTCATAAAATACTGTTACAGCTTCATCCAAATATAAAAGTTACAGGTAGTTTAAGCTCTTATAAAAACCATTGTCCCATCCTTCAAATGGTTTTTTCATAGCTGAGGAAACAATCTTGTTATGATCCTACACAAAGACATACTGAAACTGGGAGAAACACTGGCAATTCACAAGGTTTTGGAACACAACCCAGTAAGGAGTGCATGGAAAACACAGGATGGGAGCACGTAAACTACAAAAGTGACTCAAGGCCCTCACATACTCACAACATTATTTGACAAACAGTGACAAATAATAGTTTTTTACTTCTTTAGGAAAGAAAAAGAAATGTACCTTTTTGATTACTGCAGACTATTATCTAGTTCTGTCAAATTTTTACTTTTCTTTGGAACTACAAGTCAAGAGATCATTAAAAAATTGAAAAGTTAAAAGACCTTTTCTTTTTTCATTGTGCTTTTCAGAAGAAATATTCAGTAACAGCAAGTCACAGTTGGCTGCTTCGGCTGTTTTCGTGATGTGGTGGGATTTCAAACATATTACCTCCAACATCTTGCATCCAGAATGAAAAAGAGTGACTGTGAGACCAAATGAATTACTAAGAAAAACTGATAACGAAAGGACTCCATGTATGAGACACACTAGTGACAGATGTACAGATTAAGCTCAGTTCAGAAAACTACGTGAACTGCTGGAAGAATATTGCTACCAACATCAAGCTCTCCTCTTGAAAGAATGACTAGCGAGATGTAACCCTCAGCTCTCTAACTGTTTGAATAATGCCTGACAATTGCTTGCATTCAATCTCTGAAAAAAACCGCTAATAAAACTGAGTGAGAGAAATATGAAAGAACAGATGTTGCTACTGAGAATTTTCCTGCACAGACAGCCTAGATACTTGACACCAGCAAAAGTCTGCTTGTACGAAATAAACAAGAAGTTATTTGAGTTAGCCTTGAGGCTTGCTGAATTTCAGTGTACAGTCTTAGATGAACATTGCTTCGAGATCCAACTTCATAATTATATCTGTTTTTTTGAGAAGAAGGTCCCAAAGATTAATAAAAGCTTCATAAATGTAGTAGATCAGATAAATAACTCATCAAAAAACATATACCCTGGATAAGTAATGAAGTTGCTAAGTTGTCCAGGACGATTATATATTTTGGATTTAATTCATAAAAGAGAACTATTTTACAGTAAACAATTGGAAGATAAGAGGATAAGAGAAAGCTTAAGAGGGTGGCACTAGGAATAATATTTCATTTTTTCCCTTATTGTAGTAAAGTTGCATAGGCATCACTGAAGAAAGTGACTCTTCTATGATTACGTGTCATTATTCTGAGAAGCAAAACAAATCAGCTTATACCAGGTGTCATTCTGCAGCAGCTTGGCTGCTTTAGGTACATGTGCTACCTACCCTTACACTTACCTGAGATGCAGATGTGCTCCACTGCAGACAGTAGAAACCCACGTGAAACAATTTACAAGAATCTTTCTTTAAAATAACTTCAGGAATTTTAAAGAGATTAATATAAAATTACGTCCTTAATTAAATTACTCCCAATGTTACCATATGTTCAGAAGCCAAAATTTCTGTTACCCATATCCTTCCTCTCTGAAGGCATTTATTTTGACCAGTTTTGGGGGCTGATTTGTACAGGCCTAATCAGTTCTATTTTTTCTGGATATCTCTTCTAAAGAAAAAGTCCTGTGATTTATTCATAGCAAAGTAAGCCTATTAAAGTGTCAAAGGCTGGGAAATGAGAAATACTGGTACACTTATCAAAATGGTTTTAGTTGGGAGGTATTATAAAAAGACATTAATTGAAACAGATTATTTATAGTGACTGTTTTCAGATAGCCTGATTGTAATTTTACTTGCTTGTACAGGGTATTTTTCGGATGAGTTGATGGGAAACTGATTAATAAGCACAGCTGTCTTGGTGGAAACATACAGTTTCTTTTAAAAATCATTACTGTATTTATACTTGGTACCGTCACTATTGACAGTGATTAGAAAAATAATCTAATTAATCTATGATTAAAATAAAACTGATAAAGCATTTTTATGTAGTGCACATGAACATTAGTTTTAGCTTTGTGGTTTACAGAATTGTTTCTGTGTCTGCTGATATTACAAACTGGAAAGTAGCTCTGAACATGCAATGATAGAATATTTCTCTGTTAGAGAACTGCCTCTCTGCTTTCCTTTATAGGGCAGCCTAGAAAAAAACACTTTTAGTTAATATGTTTGTATCTCTGTGATAATAATATATAAGGGACTTTCAAGTTTTTCCTCAGTTATTTAATTTGTGAGGGATAAGTATAGAATATGAAGTGTCAGTTCAACGTTAACATTTCTGACAGATAAAGGATTTACTACTATGAAATGTTTTGTCAAAATGACTGCTGAATTTAAATGGAAAGGGTTTGCATATTCTTGACCTCTTCATTAGCACTTGTTGTCCAAAACTATACAGGGGTTTGTCATTACAGGAAAAATTGTGAGGATTTTTTTTTTTTTTTAGTCCAAAATGAGCTGATTCAGAAAACTCAGATAGTCAGAGAAGCAACCCATATTCTTCAAGTTAGAATGGTTATTTATTTTTGTTTTCTTTTTAATTAAGAACTGTCATGGGTTAGTTATTTCTAATTCCTGTACTTTCCCTAGCTCTGTAAAACCATCCAATTAAATCCACAACACCTTGCTCTCCACTGCAACTCTATAAACTCAAAAGAGTTCTTAAGAATCCAAAGGAAAGCAAAGTTGGATAAAACATCAAAACAAAATTTATAGGAGATAATGTATTAGATTCAGTACATTATTGTTTGCTTAGCTGTCATTCCAGTGAAAACTGGTTATTAAGAAAGAAAGTTCTTTTAAAACATCATGCTGTTTCTTCAGATATTATGTCCTAGTATGCCAGGAGCAATTGCAGTGTAGTCATATGCTTTGTATTGTGATCAGAACTTGGATTATTTATGTTCTTTTTTTTGCTGGATTCAAGTCCTGCTCCAACTGAAATCAATAGCAAAACTGTTTTTGGCTTCCAGAAGAGCCAATGGTTTGTCCTTCAATCTAGAACAAAGAATGCAGGTACTGTCCTTCCTCTGAACTACTGTTATACTCCAACTTAATGTTAAGAAGCCCAGTCCTGTTTCAGAAACTCTCCTTTACATTAGATGTCTATTCAACATCTTAACTATTAAATAGCCTCTGGCAGGTTCCTAACGATGTTGTATTACCACTACAGGCAGATTAAACAAGAAATCAGAAAGCTGTGTTCTTGTACCTCACATACTGCAGCAGTGCTGTGCACATCCTGCTCTGAGCTGCTACTTAGTGTCTGCTTACAAGCCTTGCTGACAACACTAGCAAGTGAAATTTTGTCCTTATTTTAGTCAACTGTCAATGTATAAAGTCTATTTCACAAATACATAGTCAAGAAACATTTTGTTTTGAAGACTAAGAGTAGTAAATTGTCTGGAATTAAAGTACAATTTCAGAGTTACTGGCTGCATGAGGCAAATGTTCCTTTCAAGCTTCTATTTCTACATCTAATTCTTAAGAAATGGGTATTTTCCTTTATTAAACCCAGACTGTCAGGCATCAGAAAGGAATTGTGTGAGAAATATTATGCTGTCAAAGCAGATCATGGAGCCCATAATGCTCAGATTATATTGCTCCTCCCTGAATTCTTAAGGTTGCTAATGATAGCCCTTTGGAATAGAAACTACAGGTCGCTGACAAAGAAACATTCTGTAACTCTGATTTAATCTGTTCCTATAGAGAAGTTGTAGCAGTCTTTTAGAAAGCAATTCAGAATCTCAAATTTCATTAAGAACACAGGTCACTTTTTGTTTTCTTAAGTAAATCTCAGTATCTGTATTACAAAAAAGAAAACAGAAGGAAGAGAAATGAACACTGATGTCTGATGTTCTACTCCTTATGCCAAGGATCTTCAGAAACATTCTGCAAAGTTATCTTGAATGAGAATAAATAGTAATAGTTCAGTGATAGTCTTTGTTATGCCATCTGTGATTCACACAGGATTCAAAATATGAGTCAGTGAATAAAATGGATTGTCCCTCTTACCTCTGAGTTAGCTTTGTGGTTTCCATCAAATCAAGGAAACAACCAAAGAAAATATGTTCTGAAGTAGACACATAGAAATTATTTCCTATTTTATTAAAAAAAAATAATAAAAAAGAGCAAGTGAAAACGCAGCTGAAGTAAAACAAATATCTCCAAGAATAAGATGACATTCTACTTTCCCCAAGAAAAAAAAAAAAAGGTAAGTGAAAGTGTTATCAGCCATAGATAGAATGCTTTCTTTGAACAATAAAAAATTCTGAAAACATAGAAACTGTCCAGACGTGTTATTCTGAGACCACCACGACAGCATAAATTGTGACTGGATTTAAAGTTTATATTTGTTTGGAGGGATTCAGAGCTGCTATTTGATCATGCTTAGTGTCAGTGAATAAAGGAGAGTTCCATCCATATATATATATACACACATATATATGTATTTAATGCCTATATGCAGTCATTGAAGTTCCCGATGACTGGACAAGGGGAAACATAACCCCCATCTTTAAAAAAGGGGAAAAAAGAGGACCAGGGAAACTACAGGCCAGTCAGTCTCACCTCTGTGCCTGGCAAGATCACGGAACAGATCCTCCTGGAAACCATGCAAAGGTATATGGAGAATGAGGAGGTGATTGGTAACAGCCAACATGGCTTCACCAAGGGCAGATGGTCACACTCAAAGGGTGGTGGTCAATGGCTCAATGTCTGAGTGGAGACTGATGATGAGTGGCATTCCTCAGGGGTCGGTGTTGGGACTGGTACTCTTTAACATTATCATCAATGACATGGATGATGGCATTAGTGCACCCCCAGAAAGTTTGCTGATGACATCAAGTTGTGTGGTGCGGTCAACACGCTGGAGGGAAGGGATGACATCCAAAGGGACCTGGACAGGCTGGAGACCTGGACCACTGCCAACCTCATGGAGTTCAACAAGGCCAAGTGCAAGGTCCTGCACCTGGTTCGGGGCAATCCCAAGCACAAGTACAGGCTGGGTGGAGAGTGGAT
>NW_010248155.1:24937-25345 GCF_000690775.1 Eurypyga helias | reverse complement strand
CATATCCTGGGCTGTATCAGGAGAAGTGTGGCCAGCAGGTCGAGGGACGTGATTCTGCCCCTCTACTCTGCTCTTGTGAGACCCCACCTGGAGTGCTGTGTCCAGCTGTGGAGCCCTCAGCATAAGAAGAATGTAGACCGGTTGGAGCAAGTACAGAGGAGGGCCATGAAGATGATCAGAGGGTTGGAACACCTCTCCTATGATGAAAGGCTGAAAGAACTGGGTTTGTTCAGCCTAAATAGAATGCTCTGGGGACACCTTATAGCAGTGTACTTCCTGTACTTCCTTAAAGTACTTCCAGTAAGGGGGGTACTTCCAGTTAAGGGGCCCTACAAGGAAGCTGGGAGGGGACTTTTTGCAAGGGCCTGTAGTGACAGGGGGAGCAGGAAAGGGGTTTAAATTTAAGAG
>NW_010248155.1:18802-24773 GCF_000690775.1 Eurypyga helias | reverse complement strand
CCTTACCCATGGCAGGGAAATTAGGACTAGATTGTCTTTAATGTCCCTTCCAACACAAACGATTCTATGAATCACATGAATGGTTTTCCCTGAAGCTGAGAAAATCTCTAAGAAGCACTGACCTAAAAAAACCCCACAAACTCGACGCAGCAGAGAATTTAAACCAAGTTTTGTGATACAAACAGACCACAATTATACAAGATTGTAACAGAATCCACCCAACTTAGTGATAAAATCATTATGGCAACTAAAAATTAATTTTAAAGAGATAAAATATAAAAAATAGATGTCACCATCCATGGATATCAAGGATGACAGAGTTCACAAAGCTGGTAAGGACCCCTAGAATGCCATTTTTTTTGCCATTCTAAGTGTATTTCTGGAATTACCTGAAAGACTATACACATATTAGGAAAGCCATTGCAGTATAAGAAGTGGATTAAAATAAATGAGCAACCAAGGTATATATTTATTCTAAATATTTATGTACCATAATTGCCATAAATTAGTGATAATATTCTAAAAAAAAGAAAAAGAAAATTCACCATAAAGTTAGTAAATTTTACGAAAGATACATAAGGCCTGCATAATTAGCTCACAAGTGTCCAGTAGGATAGCAGAAGACATTTCAAGTCTCACTCATTATTTTTTTAATTGAATTAGGCAAAAAAATTAGGAAGTAGCACAGGGTAGCCTTAGAAAAGATGAGAATGAAAGTTTAACGGGGTAATTGGTCTGTCTAGATGTAATAGACTTCTAGGGATCTGTGGTTGTATGAAGTTCTGGTTTACATATAATACAGGTAATCTATTTTACATAGATTAAGAGGTTACTGAAAATGAATCCCATAAGGTACCCATCATTTAGGAAACCTCAGGAGAATGGAATATTAATCAAGTTGTTGACAAGGACAGTAATATACCTTTTGTTATTCAAAACTTCGTCCAAAAAATAAATTCAGTAAAGTAAAAACAAATTGCTGAGATAAACCCAACCAAACCAAACCAACAAACACACACACACGCACCAACCACAAAAAAACCCCACATGACAGAGCAGAAAACAGGGAGGCATCCATAACAAGTGATTTGGGTTAACTTGGGCCAAACCTTTGTCACCAAACACACAATATTCATCTAACAAAGAAGCCACGTAGGCCATGGTTAAAGAAGTAATGAGTGCCCGTGCAAAAGCTTTGGAAGGAGGAGTTACACTGATGTTTGACCAAGAAATCTTTCTCAAAATGTTGCTACAGCAGCCAAGTAACTGTTACATGTGGCTCCTTATTTGCTGAGGCAGAAAACATAATTAAAGACTGTGTTGAATGTGTAAAAAATGAAGAACTTTCTTTGACTTCTAAGTAATCGATTAATATATATAAAGACTAAGCCTTTGACTTCTAAGAAATTTTCATAGATTATCCCCTTTCCACTCCTCCCTCCCCTCCCCAACCTGCCATATCCCAAACAAACCTTTAAATTGAGGATTATTAAACTTCTTAAAATGCAGTTGCAGAACCTCACAAAAAGAAGGCAAGCTGACTAACACACTAGGAACAGGATTTATTTTTTTACAAAATGGTAACAAACTCTAAGTAAGTCTTACTCTAGCCAAAACTGCTTTGAGATTCTGACAAACATTAACAATCCAAAGGTTCAGAATGTCCATCAGGCATTAAGACTACACTCCCAACTTAAAAATTTTTAACTTCATTGTCAATGAGCCAAAAAATGCAGTCACTCACCTAATAAAGGGGAGGGCTCTCAAACTCAATGAGTTTCCTTTGGCTTCATCCAACCTAAGAGGAGAGTCCTTGACGGCAGACCTACTTCAGAACCAACTCAAAATGACTCTCTGAAGAGGCCCCATTTATACCCTAGACAAATCAGATCTGCGGTCATATATGACTAAGTAAACTCTTCATTGGCTGAAGACTCCAACTGGTTTTCTTTCAATCCCCAAAAATCTGGCCACCATCATGTGAACATGACAAGATCTGTGGTGGGAAGTTTCAGTAGGCTTTGTTCAGGTCTTTGTCGGGTTGTTGTGGGGAAGGGTGCACCTGCTAGAACTACGGCAAGTTAATATAATAATGGCAATCTCAAAGTCACTCAAAAATCTTGCCTATAAACTTATTTTCTCTACAGATTTATCTATAGATATCCACTATAGAATTTTCCCTGTTGATATAGTCTTGTATGGGGAAGAATTCAGTTCATGAGAAGTTTAGCCAAAAATGCAACAAACTAGCCATCCCCACTAAGCTTTCCTGCTCATCAGCCCATAGATAGCAGATTTGCTGTGCTTCCTACTTCTGTGTGAGCTTTGGGTATCAAAAAGTGTATACATCAATATAATAATGGCCTAATGACTGATGTAGTCCCCGTGTGATGCCTTGACCGTTCTAGAATAAAGCTTCCTGGCTTCATTTTTGATTCTAAAGTTCAGAAGTACAGCCGATTCTATCTAGCAGAGCTTGTCTCCAAGACACCAGGAAAAAAAACCACACTTGCAAAATGTGTTTTGGATTTATTCCACACGAATTCCTTGTAATATCATGCTTGTCCAGCATCTATTTCAGAAAAAAAAACCCATATGTTTGTGAAAAAGTTGGTGAGCTTTAATGTGAATAAAAAAAGTTCTGAGAGGATGCTGCATTATGAGTTTATAAGCAATTCAATAAAATCTATAAATTAATGTAAGTTAAAAACCAACAAAAAACCCACAAAAAACTCAAACCAAAACAACAAAAACAAAACAAAAAACCACAAAACAAAACAAAACAAACCCACCAACCCACAAGCCAACAAAACCTCCTAGCAATAACTAGCCATTGAACATGTATCTTAGCTAAAAGAAAAAAAAAAAAGTGTGTTAATAAAATTTTTAGAGAAGGAAAAATAGGTGATTGTGCTTGATTTTGAACAAATTCTGTGTTGAAACTAGATAAATATCTGAATGATTATTTCCTGAAATCTTCATCTAGCTAGAAAAATATTACTCTAAAATACTCAGATGAATCCCACTGGAAACATATAATTTTAACTGATGTACATTCCCAAGGAATTAATCCTTATCACATCACAATATTGTAAAAATTAATGAGGAAATGACAGTTGACCAGGAGAACCAAAGAAACAGAAGCAGGCATTTAAAAGTGGTTACTATTACAAGCTGCAAAAAATGTATCCAAAATCCTGCTCTGCATATATATTCTGGCTAAAACTTTTTTTGTGAATATAATGAGCATAAATTGAATTTCAAATTTCCATATGTACAGTAAATCTTTCAATAGCCTAATGTCTCAGAAATGAAGCCTTGCTGTAGGTACAGCACTGAAAGGAAGCATCTTGAAGTGTTAACTGTGTGAGGGATGTTTTTAGAGTATATTTACCTAGAATTTTATGCTGGATATGGCCTTTAATTCCTGTCCTAAACAGAACCGTTGCTGCACAGCTAATAGACATGGATGGATGAAATTATCCTTGTGTGCAGAATATAAATGAAATTTTAAATCTCTTTGAGATGCTTAGAGGTGAAATACGCCATAGAAAATCATCACAGTTTTGTGTCTGCATCCATCCTTCTTTCTATGTTATCCTCATAAGGTATCCATAATAGCATCATCTTATGATCAGACAATGGCAGCATATATGACTGAAGTATCAGGATGGTTTCTACCTCAGAAGAGGGTGAGATCAAGGCTCTTTTCCAGTAGTTGTACAAGAGGAGGTTCTGATCAGATATAAGGAAGTTATCTCCATAGTGAAAATATTTAAGCATTGGAAAAGGTTTCCCAGGGAGGTTGTGCACTCTTCATTCTTGGAGATTTTCAGAGTCTAACTAGGTAAAGCTCTGAGAAACTTGGTGTGAATTCAGTCTTGATCAAGCTTTCAGGAGACTAGATCAGAGACCTCCTAAGGTCCCTTCCCACCGTGAGGGTTCAGTGAAAATGGCACTGCAGGGATAACAGCACAGCACAGTGATCTGCCTAGATGTCCACATAGCCCCACTGATTCCTCCAAGCTCTTAGCATTTGCCAATCAGACCGCAAAGTAAAGCCTGTTATGGGTGTGAGATGGTTTGCTGCAATCTGAGAGTACCTGATGGGTATCAGAGAAGGATCTTAAAAAAATTTCTTAGGTTAAGGAATAAGAAGAGACAGTCTGCATTTTTCTCCCTGGCGAAAGAAACCACAAAAACCCAACAGAGAGATATAAAAATGAAAACCAAGAGTAAAACATGAAAGCAATTTTATTTAGGCTGAAAAGATACTCAGGTACATAAAAGTATTTTTAAACAGAAAAATATGGCATAAATGAGTGTGTTGGTTTTGGCTGGGATATAGAGTTAATTTTTGTCATGCTAAATAGTATGGGGCAAAGTTTTGGATTTGTGCTAAAATCAGTGTTGATAACACCGGGATGTTTTTGTTACTGCTGAGCAGTGCTTACACAGAGCCAAGGCCCTTTCTGCTTCTCACACGACCCTACAAGCAAGTAGGGTCAGGATTCACAAGAAGCTGTGAGGGAACACAGATGGGACAGCTGACCCCAACTGACCGAAGAGATACCTTATAACATATGATGTCACGCTCAACATAGAAACCTGGGGAAGAAGAAGGAGGGAGGGGTTTTTCAGAGTGATAGCATTTGTCTTCCCAAGTAACTGGTATGCATGATGCAGGCCTGCTTTCCTGAAGATGGCTGAACACCTGCCGGCCAATGGGAAGTGGTGAATGAATTCCCTATTTCCTCTGCTTGTGTGCGTGGCTTTTGCTTTACCTATTAAACTGTCTTTATCTTAGCCCATGATTTTTCTCCCTTTTACTCTTCCAATTCTCTCCCAGATCCTGCCATGGAGGGAGTAAGCAAGTGGCTGTGTGGTGCATAGTTGCTGGCTGGGGTTTAACCATGACAATGACAGAGGTTTCTCTCACACTATCTCCGCACATCTGACAGTTGGAAATTTAAAGCACTGTCTTTAAAAGACATATCTATATCTCTATCTATATATTTTATATATATAATCAATCTATAGATACACATTTAAATACTCTCAGAGAGAATGTATCTCAATTTTTTTATTAAATAAATGCTTGAAGAATTTAATTATTTTCAGTCCTGGGCATCCTGGTTTAGTGAAAATTGCCAGGAGGTTTTTTTCTTTTTTCTCTCAAAATTATTTTACTTAAATGTATTTCAGCAGTGTAATTATGTTTTATGCTAGTTTTTTCCCTTAAATTACCTTCCAAAATCATATTTCATCCTCAAATATGTAAGAAGATGTTTTGGTGGCCATGAGTATCTGAACAAACTAAATGGTTTGACTAAATTTAAAAAAAACCCTCTACCTCTCCTTTCTACATCTTCTTATTATTTTTTCTTGACTGAGCCAGAGTGGCCAAGATCCATATTCTCTGTGGACATAATTTCCCATTCTACTTAATCTCAAACCATACACTTCTGGTGTATGTGTAACCCTATACTGAATTCTGTCATTATCATAACAAACAAAATAATGCATATTTTGCTGGCTTGATTTCTATAATTAACTTACTAGCTTGAGTTTAGGTTACAAGTACCAAAGCCTGTGCAGGAGTGCTGGGGGTAAGAGAGTAATTGAGGCCAGAATGGAACTGTTTACTCCACTTTCCTTAGAACAATGGTGTTAGGTCCACTCGACCATTTCAACTGATGTCACCTAAACTGATTCAACATAGAGATTTAAGGAACAACTAACCCTGAGTGCAGCTACTGTGGGTGGTATGAATCCATCCACATCCACCCAGCCTTGCATACTCTAGCCATCAAACTTACCTTTTTAGATAAAATGTTCAAATAATTGCAAGGGGTTTACATTCACAAATTCAGAGTGGAAGGGGTCAGAAGGGACCTCTAGAGATTATCTAGTCCAACCCCCCTGCCTGAGCAGGATCACCTGGTGTAGATCACACAGGAACAAGCCCAGG
>NW_010248155.1:3994-18293 GCF_000690775.1 Eurypyga helias | reverse complement strand
ACACTGTTGGCTCATGGTCATCCTGTTGTCCACCAGGACTCCAAGGTCCTTTTCCCCAGAGCTGCCCTCCAAGAGAACAGCCCTCAGCCTGTACTGATCCATGGAGTTGTTCTTCCCCATATGCAGTACTTTACATTTGCCCTTCATGAATTTCTCTAGACTTCCTCCACCCAGCTCTCCAGCCTGTGCCGGTCACGCTGATGGCAGCACAGCCTTCTGGCATGGCAGCCACTCCTCCCAGTTTGGTATCGTCAGCAAACTTGCTGAGGGGACATTCTATCCCTTCATCCAGGTCACTGATGAATATATTGAAGAGGGCTGGACACATTACATCATTTCAATAAACACTCATGCCATGTTCCTCTCTCTGTATATCATGTTCATCATATTGCATTACTCACAGAATTGGAATGAAGTAGTCTGTTTGGAGAGAGACTAAACACTGGCTTGGCATCTGACCATTCACCTCATAATTTTCTTCTCCCTTAACTCTAAGTAAATATACTTATATCTACTGAACCAATTAATAAATTCAATATGCCCATATGCATACTCCATTCAGAATGTGACGTATTTCTGTTTGGAAGGCAGTCAAAGGTTCTTTGTAAGTGTACCTGTTAATCTCAATTATTTTTATTGTGTCAAGACAGACTTTTTATTACAGTCTGATATCATCACACAATCTGATGAGTTTCTTTATGGAGTTTTCTCTTTTTTCTGCCTTCTGTCACACAGAGAAATTTAGAATTTTTTTTTTTTAAATATGTTTAAACATTTCTGGGGTAGAAAATGTACTCTGAGAGTGTGTTTAAGGCAGCCAGGGAAAAGATTTATCACATAGAACGATCTCATTTGTCAAGTTAACGGAATTTTGGAACCTCAAAAAAACGTTTTGGTTTTGGTGGGGTTTTTTGTTTGTTTGGTTTGTTTGGTTGTTTTTTGGTTGTGGGTTTTTTTTTTTTTGTTTGTTTGTTTTGTTTTGGGTTTTTTTGGTCATGAAAAAGGTCTCTCCAGCGTAACAAAATTTATTTTTGGAGGAATCTTCCAAGCAGGCTCATATTACTCAAGCATGTCATGTCACTATAACAGTGGTGTTCAATTGTTGTTTCCCTTACAAAAAATGCTTGATAAATATATAATTTATTTCTAAAATAGGAAAGATGACAGATTATAAGATTATTTTAACCACACTGAGGTTTAAAACCTTACTGCCAAAATCCCTTTTTTGTCTATTATTATTGTTATTATTGTTATTAGTCTGAATTTAATTTTGGCTGATTAGTTTTATAAATGTATGGAATACATTTGATGATCTCAGGTGATGTGTTGCTTTTCATCTATGATTTTATATAACATACATTACTTGCAAGCAGTATTTATACTTTAAAATAACAGTTATTAATAATAATAGTTTTCATTTAAAATAAGAACACTTAAAAATTATTTAGTCCAAATAACCTCTCTTTCAAATTGTTATAGAATTTAAGATTTGTAAACTTTTTTATTCTCCCGTCTAGAAAGATATTTAAGCACAAATCCTAAATAAAATTACTACTACTTAAATTCATTTCTTTATTTGACCTAGAAGTAAAATAATAATTTAATTTGAATGAGTAATGCTCTGGAGATTGACATCAGCCAGACCTGGATTTTAATGGCAGTGTCCTATTTCATCCACCAATATCAAGTAAAGTAGATTATTGGTTCCTTTATTAATTAATAAAAGCTTCTCATGTGCTTAATGATGCAAAGGTTGGCTTATAGTAAAAAATATCCAGTCACTTGAAAAGATATCAATGATGATATCCAACCAGTAACAAGCCCCAATAATTTTCTGTTGCAGTACTAATTGAAGATAATTAAACTGTTCCTTGATTCAAACATTCCAAGATATCTGATTATGAGGGGGTTTTGGCAGGTTGCTGTTTTCATAGGGAACCTAGACAACACATTATTTTTCTGCAGGGCTCTGCTTTACCCTGATGTTAAACTGTGTAGTAGCACTGAAACTATTATAAGCTCCACATCTGTGCTGCAAGTGTATGATGGCACTGCCATTCTGCTGATTTCTGTGAGAAGATGTTGAGAGCAGGTCAGAAGCTTAGTCAGATGTGAGGATTTTTTGGTTTGGTTTGGTTTGGTTTCTGAGTTGGTTTGTTTGCTTTTTTAAGATATTTTTTGGTAGGATTCTGATTATTATTGAGGGCCAGATAATGAATCCAAGTAAATGGCAGTAAATGTATATTCTCATGGTTTGGAATTGTTTTCCTTGACCTTTAAAACAGGTCCAGAGCTAAGTGCTTTGGTCCCAGTCCAAAAAAGCACCTAAGCATTTGTGTAACACTTTTTTCTGCCAGTTCTTACAAGGTCATCAAAGATGATGAAAGTTGTTTTGCTGCATCAAGGCAAGATTATTAAACATCCTGAAGGAGTCACCCTATGAACTGTCCCCACAAGCTCTTCTATTAATCAAATTCACATAGTAGACATATATTCTACACTTAAAAATAGTTAATATAATTTATCCCATTATAATAAATGCAGGATATTACTAGATTTAATAAACTACATCCTCAAACAAAGAGATTTTTTATCAGGCTTAATTCCAACACATTTAAAAATAAACTCCTTAGGTAAAAAAATGTCAATAAGAAATACAATTAAACTTATAGCCATTATTAACAGAATGCATTTATGTTTGGTTTTTATCATGTACAATATTGCATGCATAGTTAACTGGAAATTTACAAATGAGCAATTATCCATTACTAGGAAATAACAGGTATGTTCAAAGGTTAATATCAGCATTTATTAGTTTAGATAATAAATAAATAAAAGATAATAACCTTTAAACCAAAAGAAAAACTGCTACTCTGTAAAAATTTGGATTTAAATCTTTCCATGGAGAAAAAATACCAGTGTAAAAGGAATGTTACTTACTGCTTGCAGGGTTTGGTTTATTTTTACAGTGCTAGATTCTGTGAGGAAACCTGCAGAAAGAATTTCTTCTTGGTTGAATGTTCTCTATCCCAGAGTGAACAGGTAACAAAATGCAAGAGTATGAGCAAACAGTCATCAGGAGGTAAATGGTTGGTGAAGCACTTGCTGTAGAGTAGTACATTCCATCTGTACCTGCAGTACTACTAAATTTATAGCTGTGGTACCCATATAAACTATTTCTTTTTTTAATATAAAAAGGAAAGTTTTCATCTAGTTAATGGAGGGAAAAAAAAAAAAAAGAAACCACAACAAGCAAAAGGCCAGTGGAATTCACACAGATCAATATCATGAAAAGTTTTCCCCTCTCCAGAACTCTACTAGAGTGGAGGCTCTTCATAACCTATATGAATAGAATTTCTATTTTATGACAACAGACTACTTCTCCTGTTGTTGATAGTCTTAGGTCTTTGGAAGCAGTAGGTCACCTTTTTTCACATGAGAGGAAAAATTTTCTAAACCACTTCCAGTTTGCCATACTTTTTATGGGATGGGTTTGTTTTAATTTGTTTTTGGTTTTTTGGTGTTTTTTTTTTTTTTTAATTGAGATTCATTTCAGACAGGGTAATACAACTAATTTGAGGGAAAACAAATGAATGAACAACAAAATAATTTATTGCTGAGAAAGGTAAGAAAAGAAGTTTAGAAATAGGAAAACTTGGTGTCAGGGCTGCCTGCTCCCTGAGGGATGAGGAACAGGGAAGTCAAGGCGACTGACCCTAGGCCAGCCAGTACCCTCTCCAACAGTCACTGTCTCTCAGGGTCTGACCATGTTTAGCAGAGCCAGGTAGTTTTCTGGGGTCTGTCGACAGCTCCAGACAGGGCAAGTGATGTGATGCACCAGTGTAAGGGTACATTCAGCAGCAGGAGAACAGAGACAGGGCTGGGGTTGTGGCTGCAAGTGTGCACCATGCAAGGTTGCTAGTGTTTTGGCTTGGGGTGTGGACTGACAGCCCTGGGAAGGTGAGTTTATATGGGGTCCTGGACAATAGACCAACCATGTGGTTAGGACTGTTGAATTTTTCTTTAGCATAAAGCCTGTGATAACAATTAAGTAGAAAGTCAGACTTTTGCTGGCATGGGATGACAGGCCAATAAATATATGGGAAGCTTGGACATACATTATTTTAGAGAAAACTCCAAATAAGCTTTCAACACAAATACTTAAAACACTTTGTTCTAGCTCTTATCTTTGTCTCTAGAACCTATTATTAATGTATGCCTTTTGGAGGTAATTTTAAAATGCTTTACAATGTTTCTTGAGGTCTTTATATTTCATATGCAACTTTCTGGTGCGTAAAATCTTTGTTTCACATTCCTTAAAATTCTCAGAATGTAATTCTGTGCAATTAAAATAGAACTCTTCAGCTCTTGCAAGAAGAAATGAAAGTAAACTAAAAAGAAAAATATAAATACTCTTTCATGTACATGAACACTGTCAGAAGCTTAGCCTAAGCAAATTTACTCTTAAAATTTTCTTTTTATTTTGTTTATTTGGATTCTACTTGCATGTAGCAGTACTCAAGTCAGTTACTAATGGTTACCCTGTTTGGCAAACTGTTATTCAAAGATAAAAAATGAAAGGCTGTTAATGTTTAAAGTGGAATTTTTGAATATGAATACAGAAAGAACTCTACATCTTCCTCATGGTTCATCACGTGTCAAGGTACACAGCTATTTTGCTTAACGACAAGGAGCGTATGGTGTCTATCTAGAGAAGTACATTATGCAGTCTTTCAGTTTCTACACTGTCTACTATAGACTTCCTGCATCTGAATGTGATTATCAATACAGATTTTAAGAATCTGCAGGAAGTACTGATGACAAGATAAGACAGGTATATCTAACTCATGAACGAAAGAATATGTGAAAAAAGGACTCTCTGCCACGGCTTCAGAGCATGAGAATTGTATAAATCAGCAATCAAATATTTAAAATGTCCTCTAAACACATTTAAACTTATACTGCAGATATATTTCAAACCCTACCAGAAGTTTTCTTTATTGTTAGTGTTGCAGCACAAGGTTACAGAGTACAGGATATTTAAGTATGATGGGTAATTTAAATAAACTGCAGAAAATAAATTAGGTTGGACCAAACCAAAATGTTGTTATCAAAAGTGTTTTTAAAACCTTTAAGGTCATACCAAAATATTTTATTCAATCTGAAATGTGTAACTAATAAAGCTCTCTATATAATTCTAAAAAATGCAGAACATAGATAAGAAAAAATTCTTCCTCGAAATGAATAATGATTTATTTTAAAAATTAGACTTACTTAAAAAAAATTCTAATATAAAGCATTCTGTTACAATAATTTTAAATACAGTGCTTTGAAAAACACCAAACCAAAGAAATGTGACCTAATTAAATTCCTTATGGAGCTATTTTGCAATTAATAGAAGAGTCACCAAATTCTATGTCTGTTTCAAAGATTTTAAGCAATCTATTTACATAAACCATGCATTCATCTTCCCATATGCTATCTGTATTTCTGAAATAAACTTCAGGAAATCTTTAATAGCTTAAATAGGTAAATTTAACCAAGTTTTCAGTAAATGTTTGAATCATCTTGAAATCTTCACATGTAATTTTTTTTTAAATTATTATTATTTTTTACATAGCTGGGGGAGGATTGTCATTTCAGTCAGACTTATTTTCTTGCCATGAGATTTTGACCTAAGGAATGGTTATCTAGGAGTTTCCATCCCTGATTTTCTCTTAAAGGATGGGATTTATGAACAAACCTTACTTGCTAGAACTAAGTGACATTACTGTTACACCTGTGAGTGTCTATGTGTCTCAGTCAGATAGAAGGTAAGATGTTGGTGTCTGAAGAATAAGTTTTCATGTAGCAGCTTTAAATTAGAAGGAATAGTTAGAAGATGAAACAATGTTAAATGCTTTGTGCTGGTTTTGGCTGGGACAGAGTCAAATTTCTTTATAGTAGCTAGTATGGGGCTATGTTTTGGAGTTGTGCTGAAAACAGTGTTGATAACACAGAAATGTTTTAGTTATTGCTGAGCAGTGATTACATAATCAAGGCCTTTTCTGCTTCTCACACCATCCCACCAGGAAGTAAGTTGAAAGTGCACAAAAGGTCGGGAGGGGACAGATTTGGGACTGCTGACCCCAACTGACCAAAGAGATATTGCATACCACATGATGTCATGCCTAGCAATAAAACTAGGGGGGAGATTGGCAGGGGGAGCACTGCTCAAAGACAGGCTGGACATTGGTCTGTTGGTGATGAGCAGTTGTATTTTGCATAACTTGTCTTTTCTCTCTTTGTTATTTTTTTTTCTTTTCCTTACATTTATTTTCAAATTATTAAACTGTTTTTATCTCAATCTAAGAGGTTTCTCAGGTTTATTCTTCTAATTCTCCTGCCCCATCCCACAAGCAGCAAGGGTGAGTGAGCAAATGTGTGGTGCTTAGTTGCCAACTGGGGTTAAACCATGACAATTTATTAAACAAAATCAAAATTAATGCATTTTTATTATTAAAAATCATAATTTAGTTACAAGAATCTGAAATGCAGTCTGTTTTCATTCCTATTGGTAATAAAATTGAAAGTTGTTCCACATAAATATTTAGTTTTGGGTAAACCACCATTTTCTCCTGTAAATTCTTTGATCAAGTATCTCTACGTCAGTTTTATTCCTAAACTGAAACATGGAATTATTCTGTCTTTTTATATTAGTGGGTTATTGCATATCCATTTTTGCACCTCTTCTGACATCCTGATCAATGCAAAGGAGAGAATTAATCAGAACTAAACTTTTCTACAGATCATATGTTGTAAGGTTTCTGAGTGCTATGTGCAGTAGTTCCTTCTTGAAAAGTGTAACATTTTCATTAGATATCATATTACAGTTTAGATTTATAAACAAATTAATTGAAGCATATTTCTGCCAGCCCACTGCTAAGGATAATGAAGACTTGAGTTCTTTCACTTTTAAATAAACCAAACAAGTGATATGCATTGTACTGAAGGGAAAAGGAACCACAGTGATGCCTAATAACGGAGAAAAGAAAATTATTCTGGGCACTGTAACTCTAGCATGGTTTGAAAAATCACCATTTCTTACACTCTAAGTATTCATGTTGTTTTCATAACAGTGAATCACTTTTGTCAAAATATAAATGATAGTATTAAGAGACAGTTCTGTTTTCTGAAGGCCAAAAAGAGTTGGTGGAGGTTACACTGTTCTTTGCAGAAATCCACTCAGTCTCATTTAAGTGTAAACACGTGGCCATTATAGAGCGAGACTCTTAAATTTCAGGCCCTCTTCTCCTTTTTCTGTGGTTTTCCAGCTGGTTATTACTGATGCATCCCAAGACAAGTATTTTTCCACCAGTTGGACATGTTTCCAGCCACCTCCTGCAGCTTGGAGATGCTTTGCTGCCCCATGCCTTTGAAAATGTCTAAACCTCAGTAACCTGTGCAAGGTGTCCCTGCCCATGGCAGGGGGGTTGGAACTAGATGATCTTTAAGGTCCCTTCCAACCCTAACCATTCTATGATTCTATGATTCTAACCTGTATTTCCCAGTATGCTTGCCATTGCACTCTGTTAGAGAGTTACCAACAAGTTTGTTCTTTTCCTCTAACATTTACTTGTGAAAAGAATTTTAATAAGCATGTCAATTTCTGACTGACTTATTCATGAAAAGCTGTCCTCTGTTATATAATGAGGCTTTTGAAATGCAGTTTACAATCATAAGCGTGAAATACAGCGTGTAAACTGTATTTCAAATTATCTATCTATTAAATAATCTGTTCATACACTGTAAAAGCTGTTCCTCCAGCAAATCTGAATTCATACAAGTTTAAGTACATAAGCTCTCTAATAATGCATAGTTCAAAGTGTTAGAATTACAGGTAAATGATTAGTTTAAGAGAGGCTCAACTAACAGACAAGGACATGGAACACTGCAGGACATGGCATGAGAAACTGCTGGACATGACAGAGAACAGCATGAGAAGATGACAAAAGCTACTGATGGTCCCATGTGGGATGCCTGGGTGTCACAGGTGGTTTAGAGGGAGTTATGGGAGAAGCGACTGATCTGCACAGATAGCTGGAAGGGAGTACTGGGGACATTTCTGGGAGCAGAGTCTTGCAAAGCCAGCATCACAACAGGTCTGAGATTACCTAGGCAACAATATCATAAATACCAAGTTTGTCTACAGTTGCAACAAAACTGGGAACACTGGGAAAAAAAGTAAATAGAATAGGTTTCTTAGCTAGGTGGAGACTGGGGTGGAGGAAGAGGTACAAGAGCGGTGAAAATTAAGGTCAGTAAATGAGAAAAAGAATATCAAGGCATACCAGTCATGTGCTGGTCCTGTCTGAGGGTACCTGTGTGCAGCCTTGTGCACAACCACTGCCACTGCAGCAGGACAAACCAAGAGACTTGTTTTTCTGACCACATCATAGGTACCAGATCTCCTCTCTTGGTCACGAGGGCCACAGAGGATGAAGCAGGTGCTTTCTCAGGTGAGCAAGGGGAACATATAAACTGACAACTCCATCATCCATGTATCATCCTATCGGTGACTGCTGCAAGTCTGGTGGCATCGGCAATGGCCCACCACTTCCTAGCACAAAAGCAGCAATCCTTGCACAAACTATATCAGTGATATTAAGGCATAAAAATTATACTAGCTCTTGACAGAGAACAAATGAGGGAGGAAAGAAAATGTATTTGAGAATAGCAATGAACATAAACTAGTCAGCTTATCAAATACAATCTGCTGATAGGAGCAAATTCCATCACAAAAGTCAGATGCTGAGATTAATAATACGGGCCATGACACTACTAATTCATATGTCAGTGCCACCAGTGGAGTAACATCAAACCTCCACAAATATTTCTGGAAAGGGTAGTTTGAAACTGTTGCCACATGGAACAGTCTCATTCTCTTCCTGACCCCATTGGACAAGGATTAGGGACACAAGACTTTTTCCCTTCATATGTGTAATTCTGGCATAAAGTAGCTTAAAATTGTCCCAGAACCTCTGCATGCATTTGCATTATTTCTAGAGCACAGAGCAGGCAAAGTCTAAAGCAGAAGTTTCACATCACCATATTCATGATGCTTATATATTTTGGGTAAGGTGTTACCACTCCGTTATGAAAGCAACTGGAGATCTGGGAGAGGGAATTGTGGGTTTGGTGAGTTTTTTTGAGCAACAAACTTGAAATCTCCTCTTATTTACTTTATAGCCCCTCATACTATTCCAATGTCCAAAAAGATATAAAGACCCAGATCTGTATATTTTCAACACACATAGCTGTAATAAAACATAGTTAGAGATCTTTTTTGTGGGGGCAAAGATCCTTATTTACTAGTTGGAATTAAGTCTAAATATAACCAAAATAATTACAGTAGCTGAAGGTGTAATGTAAATATTTGTGCCCCACCCCAGTAGTTTACCAATATTGTGTATGTTTAAACTATCAAGTATTTATCTCAAACTTTCTGTTACATCTCCTCCTGGAAGATTGTTAAGGTCAGTTATAATTTTTTCAGCATAACAGGTATAAAAATTGGGTCATGTTGTCTTGCTATTTTGAATGGATTATACAGGTCCATAAATTTTAAAGTTTTGTCTCTGGAAGGTCTGGGTTTATTTCTGTTATCAATTGTTTTCTAACTTACAAACAACAGAAGTAGGTAAAACTCTCAAAATTGCTCATGGGCGGTGTATCCATAAAGATATTCCAAGACATTTACAGAAACAGAGTTTCTGTCTTCTGACCTTGAAAGAAAAATTTATTAAGATATAAGGCATTCAAGCACACATCCTACACTGTATTTGTTAAAGAGTTAGAGAGTCTCATACTGATTGATCTGCTCACTGCTGCGCTGCTCTTGAAGTAGGAACTGCAATAAGAGACAAATGTCATTTAATAGAGCCAGTCATATGTGTGCATATGTCTGTGTGTGTACACATATTCACACACACAAAGCAATAAGAAGATTAGCTACAGAAGTATTAGATGAATATTTTTTTTTCCTGAAACTTCATGATTTTAAGGCAATACTAGTGAGTGTCATTAAACAGAACTCACTAGACATATCTGCAGGTGTGAGTAACTATGACAAAACAACATATGAAACTCAAATACTTTTCAGCTTCTGATGGAATAGTGTAGTGTAGGAGCTGCTGGGAGAATAAAGAAAATAGAAGAGCAGGACAGAGACATGACATAATTAAACTAAAAAAGTAAATATATAATCATGCTTATTTGCAAGCATTTTGGGTTATTTAGTTTCAGAAATGGGACTTCTACTGTGTTTGTAATTTGTTAATTTGCAAACAAAATTGAAAGTCCACAACACAGAAATTTCTGCTCCAAATTAAAAGGCTGATATATATTGCATAAATGGATGTGAAAATGAGATGTGCCCACATTTGTCCTGTCTCCTGGTGTCCCTTCTGCATCTGGCTGTTTGTAGTTACAGTCTCTGTGGTTTCTCTTTGCTATATAAAAATACTACTTATGCTTGTGAGAAATAGCCACTGCTTGGTAGGGATATCAATTGGTCCAGGAAGACAGAGCATAATAGGTCCAGGTTTTCCAGCTGGAGATGCAGAGAACCAAAGGAGCCAACAGTTTGTCCAGAGCAGACAGTAAAACAAAAAAATGTCCAAAAGAAAGTGAAAGAGAAGGAAGTGGCAGGGCAAAAGCTGCTGCTGCAGAGCCTTGCGGTTTGTATTTGTTGCTGAAGTCCTGCTCTCTAAGAACATGTATTGCCACATCTCTGAAAAGTACTGCAATTTATAAACTAACTTCACTGCACAAACCAGTCCTGTGACAGCCTAATAGGTATCACTCTCAAGGGAATTATTTAGTCTATTAAAATATGGAACATATTATTAACATATTATTAAAATATTATCTAGGAATAATGGAACTTAGTTTGGGACATATTCTATGCTATTATTCCATGTAACATCCCAAATAATCTCCATTTTCTGGTGTTTTTTTACCCCTCAGATATTAGTCAACTTTTGTCAGCCATCCAATATATGTTTATTTAACTTCTAATCTGTCCTCCTAAATGACCTCTCCACCTTCCTAATTGCTTTTAATCCTCTTCTCTGAAATCTCGGCAATATTTTTTTAGAAATGAGATGCTCTACATTTAATGCGACATTGTGAATATAATCATACAGCAGCTGTACAGAAATTAATATTCTCTGTTGCAAGACTCCTCTGAGAATTTAGACCCAAAATTTATTAACTATTTTTGATATAATATCAGATTGGATATCATTCTGTTGTGGTTTAATCCTAGCCAGCAACTAAGTACCACACAGCTCCTCACTCACCTCTCCAGTGGAGGAGGAGAATTGGAGGAAAAGACAAGGAAACTTATGAGTTAAGAACAATTTAATAACTGAAAGTAAATTAAATAAAATAATGATACTAATAATACTGACAATGCCAATAATTCTAACAATACTAATAATGCTATTATTGTTACTAATAAATTGTAATGAAAATAATACTACCACTATTACTAACAATAATATGTAATGAAATAATAGATAACAAAATAAATGATACAACTGCTCACCACCCACTGATGATGTCCAGCTAGTTCCCAAGTAGCAACAGCCAGAGCTGGAAAGCCCAAGAGTTAGTTCAAGCCCAAGAGAGAGAGATCACACCAGAGCTAGAGCAAGCCCCAACACACGAGAGAGAGCAACAGAGGGAGTTAGCGAGCCCCTGGCCCACCCACAACTAATATAATGAGCATGACATTTTATGGAATTAAATATCCCTATGGTCAGCTTGAGTCAGCTGTCCTGGCTGTGTCACCTACCACATTCTTGCGGAGAAATTGGGAACACATACCAGTACCAGAAAGTGGAAAATTCTTTGACTTGACACAAACATTCCTTAGCAACAATCAAAAACATTAGTATGTCATCAATATTCTTCTCACCACAACCAAAAAAATATCATCATACCAGATACTGTAAATAAAATTAACTCTGACCCAACTAAAACCAGCACACCTACTCAATGTCAGCTTGCTACAACTGTGACCATGACATGTCTTTATTCATCATTTATTCCTAAAATTATGAGGTGTTAATCCTGCAAAGACCCACATGGTGCCCAACATGGAGTACGCAAGTGCTACACTCCATTGCTACTGGTGAGGAACTACTGTAGGGTGGGCAAGAGTGGGTCACTGATGCTGAAACTTTGTTTCTTTGTCCCATCTGGGAACTACCCCAGAACAATGGATCAAGGTGTTCTGTTTTCATAACCATTTACAGATGTTACTGAATCACCAGCCATTTGTTGCCACAGTCCATATCTGACCACCACTTGCACCTTACAGTTGCTGTACCTGTCATCAGGAACCTTGACCGTCTTTGCTGTAGCTTCCTTTGCAAACACCTCTCCCCAAATTCCTTCAGTCTACCAAGGAACTGAACATCCTACAAAAGAAACCACTTGTCCTGAATACTTACATCCAGAAAGCACCAACACTCATTTGCTTCTTGCCCCAACCTTTCTATTGTTTGCTATACGTACCAGTTCCATAAGAGTTCATTCCAGACCATCGGATAAAGTACGTAACTGCTCCTCTGTGGGAGAATTTTGCAAGACAGGGAATGCATACACATCAGTGCCAATACTTTTTTGGGTAACTCTCAGTACATTTAGTTATTAAGGATTCATAAGTTTTTCTTTTCTGTGAGCAATAAAGAGTTGGCATCTGCCAGCAATATCCTCTGCTCCAGTATTCTACTACGTTTCAGTCACCTTCTGCTGGGAATATGCCCTAGATCTGCTCTAAATCTTTCTTAATGATTAACTAAGCTCCTTCAACAACTTAGCAAGGTGTACAATTATGCATTCATCCTAGCTGTGTCCTGCTTGTTCCTTTTGACAATGAGAAGTAGCTTTGCCTGCTTCTAAGAGCATCAGTCCTCATGAATTACTCATAGGTATGGTTCTTCATATCTTGTATCTTTGTATGAACCTACTAATACACTATCGAGATTCTGTAGTGCCTATGCTGAGAGAACTGTGTGTGTGCCCCACAAACAAAACACACAGCACTTAGTTCACGTATTCAGGTATCAGTTTCTATAACACATCCATGTGATTCTGAAAAAAAGACAAGACAACGTTCAAGTATATAAAATACACTGAATTCTTTTTGCATTACACTAATCATAACAAACTTTTTTTTTAAAGTAACTTCTATTCGTGTAAGTAAATAGCCAGACTAGAGTGTCCATAAATTTATGCTTTTTTTTTTTCCTTTAATTATCCTCAATTGACGCTGAGAAGACTAAATTCTCTGTATGTAAACTCCCAAATCTTCACTGAGCCTTTCCTTTCTGAATCCCTTCTTGCTCCTGAAAGATGTTGTCACTCAGTAGCCAAAGAACCACAAAAAAAAGTTTCTTAAGAGAATTTACCCATCCCTCACCAGCAGACATGTAAATTCTTCCATGTTTTAAGCACTTAAATTATTATTCAAAATACTGACATCCTGAGACAAAACTAGTCTAACAATAAATTGTCAGAGTCTTAGCTATGTCCATGTGAGCTGCTTGCCAGTTTCCAACAACATTCTCATACTTTACAATCTGAATAACCTGATAAACGAACAAATACTATCATTGCGCACTGAACTTTGCTGACTGATGCTATAAAAGGACTTCTCTCACTGTGGACAGTGAATTTATCACAGAAGAAGATAAATGAATTAGATATTATGAAGGCTTTAGCCAACCCTCCTCACTTCCATTATCCTCTGCTTCTGCACTTCTCTCTCCATCTCATTTTGGCACTATAAATTGCACAGCTCTGAGTGGTGTGGAGTGCCTTAACTTTTCCCTAAAGCCTCTAAAACCAGAAAGAAATTGCTAAAGGATATGTGTCTTTCCTCTGTCCTTTCTAAAGCTGTGTTTGGTTACTGTTCCCCTTAGATCTGTTCCCCTCAGGTCAATTAGCACCATTAGCACAAATCTTCTTCTGCTGGGCACCCGAGGCAAATATCCCAGCACTGCATTCACACCATTTTTCAAGTCTGACCATGCAGTCTTTTAAAAAATAGTATAACATAGGTTAAAGAATTGTTCTGTTCTCAATAAAATCCCTTTCCTTTCATTTGCCTTTAATAATAAATTAGGTCTGGGCATGGTTGATGAGGCAGTCAATTGTCAGATGCTAAATACCTATCCCAAGGACATCAAATGTGTGAAATTGAAGCTGTCTGGGCATGTTGCTCACATGAAGTCTAGTCCTGTAGTTG
>NW_010248155.1:0-3983 GCF_000690775.1 Eurypyga helias | reverse complement strand
CTGCTGATTTACATACTCAGTGACAATACCTACCTCCATTTTTCAATTTGACTCCAAGTGCACCTCGGCCTACTTGGGTGACAAGCTGGAAGTATTTTGAAAATTTAATTTGTTGGAAACCTTCCTGCCTTTCCAGGCACAAAATAATTAATTTACAGGTTTGTATTCTCCCTTGTATCCAGCTTTGCTACAAATAAAAAATTAATCTAGAAGCATCCCTTCTGCAAAACTGATTTTAATCAAGAAGTGATTTGTGGCTACTGCAAGCACTGTCAGGTGGGGAAGGGATTCAGTGTTCATCCTGTTCCGCATACGGGAGCATGACATGTACATCAACTTCATATGGCTGATCCACCGCAGGCAAGCATTGCTGCACACAGCTGTTCTTTTGTGGATTATTTGCACGTCAGATGTGTTCCCTGGTTGTCTTTATTCTGGGATGATACAATTCAGTCCTTGCTGGGACCCTTCTGTGTGGAAGCTGGAGAAAAAAAAAACCTACCACAAGCAGAGTCCTGGCAGGCTTCTTTACTGGAGTATGGGTTTTGGTTTTTGTTTGTTTGTTTGGGGTTTTTGTTGTTGTTTTTGTTGTTGTTGGTTGCTTGGTTGGGGTTTTTTTGTGTTTGGGGTTTTTTTTGGTTGGTTGGTTGGTTTTATTATTTTCCCTGGTTTTCTTTTTTGTGTCATTAATACAAGCAGATAATTTGAAGGTAGAGGCATACCTTATAAGTGGTCATTTTCTCTCAAATTATTTTTACCCTTTTACCCTACCCATCCCATCTCCAACCCAGAAGAGGAAGTTCATGCAACTTCTGTTTTCATGAAGGACCAAAATGGAACTCCTATACTATCTTGATTTTGAGCTTGCAAAGGTTACAGTGGCAAGTAGATGTCTGCATAGGAGCATGCCATCCCTGTAGCCTGGTAAAATTCTAATCCTTAGATTCTGTGGGAGTTCTACCACTGATTTCAATACAGTATGATTTCGTCTTAAAACTTCATCTCTTGCACTAAGAAATTCACTTTCTCAAGAAGTTATTTAATTTCCTCTTAGTGTTTTGTATTTTAAGAAAAAGAGGGAGGAGGGGAGATGCATCAGGAAAATGTCTGAGGAGACAAAGGTTTACTTGTGATTCATATAATGGAAAATAAGACTATGCTTTCTTTCCTCATTCTCTTTAATCCTATTTCCATGTAGTAATGTAGGTCATACAATAGAAAGCATATTAATGCAGGATCACATTTACATTTTTCCAATATTCTTATACTTTTATTTTTAGCTTTCATCTCTGCTTTTTACAATTCACATCATCAAAGAACTTAAGCATAAGCTCAATCTTAAACCAGTGCTTAACAGTTTTCTTACTCCACACAACATGTAAGTTTATGATTAACACTTAACCGAAGTCAATGACAGCTTAGAATATGCATAAGAATTTTGCTGAACTGCAGCTTGCCTCACTAAAACTGCATTTTGGAAATTTTTACATAAAATGTGTTTGTTGATATTTTGCACCTTTTGTTTAGGATTCAAGTTTATCTTCTGCATTAAAATGAAGAAGTACACCTTATAGCAATTTAGCCTTTATGATTCCTCTCAAGTTAGTACCCTTTGCAAATTAATATGCTGTTCATTCTCTCTTCTAAGTCATTAGTAGAGGAACAGAATATAACCTGACCTCCTTATCTGGTAGTTAACCAGCAATCATTTCCTCCTTAGTTACTATTTTGCAGCTCATTGTTTCCCTTTGTTTACTATCTTCCACCAATGGTTATTCCACAAGATAGCATTTATATTAAAACCAATTTAAACTAATTTTGAGAGAAGATCTTTTACAGAATGAAGTATCAGATGTTTTTTCAATTAATTGGAAATGCATATCATATTATGCTTTTCTTTCATCCACTAATTTTATAATTCTATCAAAGAAGCAATCAAGCTTATCTGGCAAATCTTTATTAAATAATTTTGCTGCTTAGCTCTAAAATACAAGAATGAATCCCAAAGCTCTTTCTCACAAACATTTTTCTTTTCCAGAGTAGAACTGATAGATGTTAGGTCACTGTCACACGGCAGTCAAAAAAACAGGGAGAGGTTTTACCTGTATTCGCAGGAACAGAATTAAGACTAAAAACGGAGTCAAGCATGAAGAAACTTTATTTGCCCAACAAGAAGTTGAAAGAAAGAAAGAAAGCAAGCAAGCAATAGCTACCACCGCAGAGCCACAGCGTCCTTGTGGTTCGATTAATTTCAAGTCCGGTGGGAAAGTGTTCTGTCCGATGTGTACTGTTTCTGTTCTTTTATGGGGGTGTCTTATTGCATATTCAGTTTCTTTCCAGGAACTGCTTTGCTTAACCACGCCCACAGGGCCTCCAGGAGTTGCAGGTGGTCTTTAGGGTTCTCCAGGCCCCTCTGTCTTCCTGACACCGGGCCTGGGTGCATGCACAGGGATTAGGTTAAGTTTCCTGAGAAAACGGGAAACCTCTTGCCTTGTGGTCCAACTGGTGCTCCATCTGAGGCAACCTTGTGGTCTCTAATGGTTGCTCCATAGATGCAGTGGTGGCAGCTGGGGGCCCCATGTTTCAGCAGTATTGGGACAGAACATCCAACACAGTTCTACGAAGCAGTCTCTTACAGTCACAAGTGTAAGTACTGAGAGAGAAAAACTAAACAATCTACAGAGTTCTGATACCATAGTTACATTATAAGAAATTATTTCCTGAAAGAAGTAAATAGATTTTAAAAATGTGGATATCATAATGACTAGGGCTTTCTTCTTTGATTCTGGAGATGCTGTTCTGCTAAAAACTTCTCAACTGATCCCTGGTAAACCAGTCCCACTTCTACACCTTATCTCTTCCTCCGTAATGTTTACATTTAAAGTTCTCTAAAGTACCTTACCTCATGAGGTGTAATGAGGGAAAATACAGCTTTTCTGTAGCAAGCAGTGCCCCCATAATTCTAAAATTCAAAATACTCATCAAATTAAAAATGTCCATTCTATACTGTTATTGTGTATATTAAGATAGGACAGTATGTGACATCAGAATTGAGGTAGATGCATGTATAGGTAGCAGCAATATAGATTTCATTTAGTTATTTGGAGTGCTAAAATTAATTAAAAACTGCAGCCATTTGAGCTTGCCAGTGCCTATACAGGAATGTTGAAGATGTTTGAAATCAATTTGGCTTCCAAAATTCTCTTCACTCCTACCCTAGTTCTGTCAGTATCCAGGCTAGTGTAGGCATTACTACAGGAGATGCAATTATATCCCTGGATATTGAGTGCTTGATACGCTTTGAAAATGTAGCAGATAGTTGTTGGGAAAGAACCCAAACATATTGGCAGAATACCACAACCTCCTGCAGCTACTGTGCAGTTACATCAGGTAAGTTACATCAAGGAAAGTGAAAGAAAGTGGAGACTACAATGCCTGAACTATCAGTAAAGCCTCACTTATCCTGCCTTCTAGGAGGCCCAGAATAGGGAAAAATCAGTGTGTTGTCTTTTCACCTTTTGATCTTCAAGGGGAGGGGAAAGAAAGGAGGAAAAATAAACCCCTCAAGATATATCTTTCATTTTATGTAAACTCAGACACAAGTTTTAAAATCCTACTACTTATAACCTGACATCTGTTTTTTGAAGAAAGATTTTAATCTTTAGAACAGCTGCAATGGAGATAGCAATAGGAACATTAAAAAAGATAAAACAGAATTTTTGAGTTATACAATGATTTCTTTCAGAGATCACTGTTGAATCAGTAATAATAGTGTTTTCAAATTAATTAACATTTTGACCTAGTTGAAGAGTACTCTAGTACAGAGATTACAGCATCAGGCTTTCTGTTACTACTGTGTTGTACATTAATTGCAGCCAGCAAATTAGGTACCACACAGCCTCTCACTCACCTCCCCCCACCTGCAGTGGAGAAGGAGAATCAGGGGAAAAGAGAAGGAAAATTGTTCTTATCTCAACCCATAA
>NW_010248154.1:21885-26316 GCF_000690775.1 Eurypyga helias | reverse complement strand
TGATTCTATGATTCTATGATGTACTGAGATATGACACAAATAAAAACACTTTAGATTTCACACAGAATCTTTATACTTTGCCCATACTTTAAAAGTTGTTTATGGTAATTGTATTATTAGGTAACTATAAAAAGAGGAAGATCTTGCTTTCATTTAAACAAATATTACTCTAATACAATAAAATATATCTGAAACAAAGTCATACGTCAGAATAAAGCTGTTCTATATAATCAAATTTTATTATGAGAACTTTTCTTCTGGTGGAAAAACATGTAAAGCTAAATTTCCCTGAATATATGCTCTGTTGCTGTACATCCAGAGAAACTGAAACACAGACAATAAAGTACATCTATGGTGTAATTCCTTCTCTGATACATTTCTGTGACGGTATGCCATTATTAAGTATTTTACAAGAATAGAATTTTTAAAGATTATGGGGACTGAAATAAAAATGCTTGTATTTGCTCATGTAGTCAGTGTGGTAGCTCAGTGAAGTAAATGTTAGCCATTTTTAAAAGACATATTGCTCTAAACACACTTATTTCAAATATATTGAAACACACTGCAGATGCAGTTCAGAAAGCGAATGCTTCCAAGACAAGCTTGAAGGAGATGTGTTACTTCCCTTTATCTCACTGAATAGTATCTTTGCCTGCCTGTTTTGGAGATAAAAATATGTCTTTTTTTTTCAACTGAAAACCAGATATCGCTAATGAAATAAAAGAAGAATTTTCTATATGCATCCATTTAGTAGCCATATTAGTGTGTAGAAAATCATGTCTTCTCTTTTGACCTTGTCTTTTGGAACACAGAGAACTACCTAATATTCAGGATTCTAATATTTTAAGGATATTCTTTAGAAACTTATAAACCTCTAGTATTAGAGTTTAAAACAAACTTAAAGTTCATTATTATTATTATTATATCTCAAAACATCAATTAGCTGCTGAGCTCCAATGTTGAAATTAAAGATTTAGCTAAGAGCTAAAATTAATGTAATAAATTTGCAGTACAGTGTTCAAAACTGTAAATAACCATGTGTTATGCTACTCATAAAGGAATTATTTTGGCTTCTTCTGAACACAGTGCTCTCTTCTGATACCAGCACTGTGCTTGTGAAAGAGAATCAGGAAATCTGAGAATGCTGAAACCTTCACAGAAGAACATATGGCACTAATTTTAGGTCTTCTCTATGCATCGTCTGCTTTAAGTATATTACAGGAAACCTTTCTCATACATATAGCAATACAGAGGATTTTTTTTTTTTTTCGAAGACTAAAAATTGTGCTTAATTACTGTGGAGATAAATTTAGGAAGGCTGTGTAACATCTGGCAGTTTGCCACATAAGTACACTGCTGACAGCTCCTGGAGTACCCTCTTCCATCTTTTCACATAGTTATTGAATCCTCATCACACTGTGAAATACAAGCATCCTTAGCTGCTTGAATTCACGTTGAATTTCACCCAGTTTGAGTTTCACACACATTTCAGCATTCAGTCCCAAAGTATTGAAGATTCAGCATTACAGTCTAAAGAAGAAATGTCAAGAGGTAAAATCTGGAGGAAGAGAGTTCATTTTAGTGTTGTAGCTGAAAGCACTCAATAAATTTTCTCTTCTCTCAATTAATTTATTTTAGAAACCTATTTGAATTTGAATAAATAGACTAGTACTTAAATCACTTACTATTTTGAAGACACTGTCGGAATGTTAGTGCATTTTCCAAGCACTGCTGTAGTAGTCTCCCATGATAAAAGATTTCCTAACACAGGCAAAGAAGCAAGTACATGAAATAGGATTTTCAAATGTACTGAGTCAGTGTAGGAATAGATGGCCTGTTAAACATCAGTAGCAGCTACGTTCCTTAGGCAGTTAGCACTACGCGGAGATTCCCTAATGACCCTCTGTAAATCTGGTATAGCAGGATACTAGTTAGGTGTTGTATTTCCCTTTCATGGGATCTGGGTTTTGCCTAATGGAAGAGTAAATGTCATGGTGGTGTTGTTTGCAGGGCTGAAGTAAAAGCTTTGCCACTTGTGGTGTGCTAACCCATTTCATAAAGTCATCTGTCTGCAGAAGACTGAGGTTAACCCATCGAAGGTATAAGGTTAAAGTCAGAAAAGCATCCTGGAGGTCAGCTCTTAGCTGAGAGAGGATCCCATCTTACTGTCACTTAGCCAAGGGGAAAGATCAGGAAGAATGACTCATCCTGAGAGTGTACTTGAGCCAGTATGGGGACCTTATTTCTTATCATATATCCCGAAACTCAGGCTCATTATCTACTAAAGAAAGGGCTTCCAAGATACAGTTAGTGATATTGTCTATGATTCTGGCAAGAAGACTGTTAACTTTGGACATTTCCGGCTAGTAGTTAACATTTTTTTAGTCTGGAGCTCTCTGGTCATATGTATAAAAGTTATTCAAAGCTTCCAGTAGCTTTGGCTTGTGAAGAAATCCTATAGAACTCTTGTTTTAAGTTATTGCATGGTGCTTTACATTATGTATCCCTTTCTTTCTTTCAAATTTTTTTCTTCCATTGGTAGATTTCACTTTCAATTGTGCTTTCACTTGAAAGCCTTTGATGGAAATAAGTTATTGCCCATAAAATGCTATCCACAAAAAAAACCCTCCATTGTTCAGAATCCTGTAAAACTTGCACCATTTAAGTGAGTTATTATGTCTCATTCTTGTTAATTTACTATCTCAGAATTTGGACAAAACTTCTTGTCCCTGAAGAGCTAGACAAAAGGATTCATGCTCCTTATACAAAAAGTTTAATGCTCTTTATATTTGACTGAAATGGATGAGTCTGTATTCTATTTCAAGCATTCTAATGGGAACTAAACTAACTTGCTTCTTCATTCTTGGTGTTCAAGTATTTGATCACTGTTTAATCTGTGTGCTTTAGACCTTGGAGGGATTACACTGCCCTCTGTAGCTGATATGGAGGATGGTGCTTAAGCCAGAAAGTAATTTCAGACTTCATCTCCCACAGAGACAGATTGCTACAATCAACGATCTTTGTAAAAGTGAAACTGATGAGTACCCAAGGGGCTATCAGTCTGTAAAGTTTTAAAATTTTAAGATGTTTGGGGGGAAAAATAGAAAAGAGAAAGATACATTTTACATAATAACAACAACAAACATTTCTGATATTCACGTCTATAATTTGTTCTATTTAATGGAATTGAAATAACTTCTGACAATCATAATGTAGTGTTTGTCCTTAAAAGAAAAAAAAAAAAAGCTTCATAAAAGGGCGAAGTATACATATGCTTATTAAGATGCAAAATGAGAGTTAATACTAAAGTATTTCTGTTAATTATAATTGCATATATTATGTAATGTTTTAATGTGACTATTTATTATTAATACAGTTACTACTGAAACTACAGGTACTACAAGCACACAAATAACATGATAAACCAAGCATAGTAATATATGTTTGTAGCAGTTATGTCCAATGACATCTGAGTTCAAAGCACTATTGCATTGCATTGTTATAGAACTACAACAATACTTGCTGCATTGAGAGCAGCCCCATGGAAAATTACCTGGGGTTATTGGTGGATGAAAAATTGGACATGAACCAGCAATGTGTGCTTGCAGTCCAGCAAGACAATCGTATGCTGGGCTGCATCAAAAGAAGTATGGCCAGCAATGCAAGGGAGGTGATTCTCCTCCTCTGCTCCTCTCTTCAGGCTCCACCTGGAGTACTGCGTTCAGCTGGGGTCCATAGCACAAGAAAAACACGGACTCAGTAGAGCAGGTCCAGAGGAGGGCCACAAAAGTGAGAAGAGTGCTGGAACACCTCTCCTATGGAGAAAGGCTGAGAGAGTTGAGTTTGTTAAGCATGGAGAAGTCTCCAGTGACATGTAATTGTAGCTTTTCAATATATAAAGGGGTTTCGTAAGAAAAAGTATTTTTACCAGAGCCTGTATTTTTACCAGAGCCTGGACAAGGGACAATGGTTTTCAACTGTAAGAGCATGGGTTTAGATTAGACATAAGGAAAAAATTCTTCCTGGAGAGAGTGGTAAGGCACTGAAAGAAGTTTCCCAGAGGAGCTGAGGATGCCTCATCCCTGGAAGCGTCCAGGGCCAGGCTGGATGGAGCTTTGAGCAACCTGGTCTAGTGGAAGATGTACCTGCTCATGGCAGGGGCATTGGAACTGGGTGATCTTTAAGGTCCCTTCCAACCCAAACCGTTCTATGATTATTTGATATTTATTTAAGCCACAACTATTATTATTGATATTATTATTGTTACAGTTGTTCTTAGTAGAAATTTTTAAAAATATTCCATATAAATTGTATAGTGTTTCCATCCCCATATGTTTGAGTTGGTGTTGTTAATGAAATCAGTTAGCAGGTAAGTTTTATATCAACACATTGCAGAAAATAAATTACTGAAATTATTTGCAGTATAAAAAT
>NW_010248154.1:0-21843 GCF_000690775.1 Eurypyga helias | reverse complement strand
CTTGGAGAATATTTTTTTTTTCTTCAGACTTATAAGATCTTCCTCAGTTCCTTCTCTCTTTTGCTTTTCTTCCTTCCTGCCTTCCTTCCTAGACTTTGAATATGGGAGATATCACTAAACTAAGAAGCTGGAAGAGTGTCAACCTTAACAGTTAAGTCTCATCCATATCGTGACTGAAGAATTGGAAAGGTAGAACATGAAATACAGTGTGCATTAGAAACAAAAGACAATTGTTGCAAGTTCAATAGAAATAAAAAAAGATAATCTATCTGTCTTTTAAAAATATAATTTAAAAAATTAGGTTAGGTTATGACCTACTGCAGCTTTATTTGTTTATCTTAAAATTACAATTCAGAATAACATCAGTGCTTTGAATTATTTCTTGTAAAAATTTTTTATGCCAAGTTCCAACTCAGTAAATTAGTTTCTTAAGCCACAACATTTCTAAAGAAAACATTGTCACTAAATATCAGCAACAAGATCTCATCCTACTGAAATTATACCAAGTTCTTGCAGACAACTGCATGTCCATTAATCAGCAAAATGTACTGTAATGTCTTCTTTCTAAACTGTAAGCAAAAACTACATGTACACCCACAGGAGTAGAGAAATAACATGTTTGTTTAAACTTCTTTTAGTGATTTCCTTAGAAATATCTAACAAGACAAGAAGATTGGATACTTTCTGTCTGTCTGTGTGTCTGTCTGAAACAGACTTCTGAAAATTGCTAAAACCTAGGTTTCACTGTAGATATGTATCCATATATATACATGATCTTTAAAAATAAGGATTTTTACTCCATAAAATCTCCTGACTCTATAATTAAAGTATGCCAAAATGTAAAAATAATGTGTAGTACAAATGCTAGACAGCCAGAGCAATTAAGAATATAATTTATAATCTACTCTACTGTCAAGCCTGAACACACTGAAGATTAACTATAGGCTCAAATGCTTTATTGTGCCATAGTGAGCATCAGGGAATAATGAGACATCTAAAGTTCTTGTGATGCATTTGAACCTAGGGGTTATTATTCCTGAAATGTATTGGTAACGCTTTTATGAATCCTTGAAGTTAGTGTATTGGAGTGTACAGTGAACAGTTTAAGTTTTCACTTTCATTTCTGCAACTTAGCTGCTTGATGAGCTCAAAGATGTCATTCTACTTCTCTTACACTTAAACATCTTCACCTGTAAAAGAAGTATAAAGAGATCTGCTTCTTTCATTTATCATTTTGAGAACAAAATTTTTTCATAATTTATGAAAACTGGTATAAAATAGGTGGTACCTCTTTTGTTTTCACTGACTCCATTCAAATTACTGATGCCAAAAGAAGGAAGGAAAGCAGGCTTAGGAGAAAGCTACACCATTTTATATATATCAGGAATACTTGTGTATCATTTTCAGGTTACCACTTAGGGCCAGATTCCCAGCATGGATGCCCACACTGATGAGAAAAGTGAAAGCTGTGGTATTCATGACTTCAGGGATAAGTTTAGTAAATGTGCTGCCAAAATACACATTCAGCAAAAATTTATGGACTCACTACTTTTACATAAGGTTCTGTGGGCCATGATACGAAAAATGTCAAACACAGAGAATTTCTCTCTTAAAACTTTTCACCTTTCATATATGAATTTTGATTTGTATCTAATATTCATAAAGATTACACTACACAAGTAAACAATATAATCTCATATCATGCTTTTTTTTTGGTCAGTTCTCTGGTTAGGTAACTGAAACTTAATTTATATGCACTTTCAGACTTTTTAAAATTTAGGAATTACCTTAATTTAAACCTTTTTTAATCAAGCACATTTATTTTATATCATGCCTAGTCTAGGTTAAGAATGTTCATGATCTGTTTCCATGTTCTCAGTTTAGTGGACTTCTAGGACTTTCAACAGTAATAATACTTCATCTTGTGTTTGATTTCTTAGTAAAGCCTATGTTAATAATCAAGATGGAAAGATTTCATTTTGCATCTAGCTTTTTCGTTTAATTTCCTTTTCTTTGAAGTAATTAAATATTATTGAGTTTTGAAAGGAAACACGAATTAAGTACAACGATACAGAAATAACACATTAAAAATATTTAAGAATTTTAATCCCATTATCTTTATTCTAAGTTTTCATCTTTTGGAATCATAGATATTTCTGGAAAACTGCCGTTAAAAATCTACTGTGTTTCTTAGCTTGCACATGCCTATTGTGGTTTTGTTCTGGAGAGGTGCAAAAAACATTGTTCAAAGCAAAATTAAATAGTGTCGTGGTTTAGCCCCGTCAGACAATTAAGCACCACCAATCGCTCTACCTACCACTTCACCCCCCAACTCACTCCCCCACCCCCCCAGCGAGGAACTTTTGGAGGAAAAAAAAACCACAAGTAAGGCTCGTTAAAAGTTGAGATAAGAACTACTTAATTATATAAATGAAACTTATGGAGTTACTAACAATGTTATTGCTAATAAGTAATTAAAAGAACAGAAAAATGGAACAAATGATACAGAATGTCACCACTCGTGGATGGACACAGCCAGGTTCCAAAATGACAAGGCAAAAATAAATCCAAAGCCCTAAGGAGAAAAAAACCCTCCCTGAGCCCAGGAGCCGAGAGCAGGGAGAAAGAAAACCTTCAACTGCCTCTTCCCAGAGCAATCTGCTTGACAAAAGACACTAACTGTCTGCTAATCACCCGACACCAGGTCCAGACAAAGACCAAACTGCTGAGTGGGAAAAAAACCGCTCTGCCGGCAAAAAAAGCGCTGCTGGCAGGAACCCCCGGGGCGACCTCCCCCATTTTTGGGGCCGGCTTCTACAAGGTTCCCCCCGGCCCGCTCCCAGCGCTGCCGGTACCGGGGGTAACTGTGACCACTCAGCTTGATGTGTTATGGAATGGAACAAAATCTTATAGGCTGGCCCTAGGAGAGCAGCTCATCGCTGCCTGGCACCAGGACAGGCTCCAAGATTTTTCATTCCATGGTTATTAACCTCACTTTCAACCATTCTGTAGTCCTTATGTTGTTTACTTTTCTGTCATTAATACTGTCTCTAGCCTGGCATAGTAATGCAAGCATCACTAAGAACAGTCCATTAGCTTGACTATCCTCTAATGGAATTTTGTTCATTGTAAAATTGTTGCTTGAATTGAAGCAGAATTAAATCAGAAATCAGCTGTAAGTTAAGAAATTTGATTTCTGAAAAGTCAGGTTTGACAGTAAGCTGTGCATTTTCTGGATTAGAATCATTTACTGGAGCAATTACTTCACTCAGTCTTAATACTGAAAACCTGCCTGTAAGGTGACATGATTTTATATCCCAATCAAAAATTACTTTTGTATTTTTGAGTCTTGTATCTCAGTGCATTATTAAACTGTAGTGAGGTGAAATACAATCCACAGCTTTTGCAAAGGCTAAGTATTTTGCTATATTTTTTATCCATTGACATTTGCTGTCTCTTCTCATCTCCTTCACTTCATAAAAGAATTAAATGATTCTAAATAGAAAAGTGCTTAAGATACGTTACTTTCATAATATGTAACCCTGCAAAATGTCAAGAGAAAAAGTTTCTGAATCAGTCTCATGTTCAATATTCATTACAAGGACTGAGTTTACATTTGTCACATTTAAGAGCCGTAAAGCATGAAAAGGTAGTAAGACGAAGGCAAGGAATGTATTTAAATCCTCTAGTAAATACAAACATGGTCATGAATTACACCTTATAAATGCATTAATGGTACAGAACCTTGGAACTTACTAGAGTTTTCTACAACCCTTTCAGAAGAACTCTATTCCTTAAGCTGTTAATGAAAGACTTTTTGTTACACAGTATGGAAGATGATAATCCTATTGTTACTGAGTGCACCATCTGATATAAATATTTACTTAAAATGCCAGTACACTGAAACAGGCTATTTCTTCTTTATCCTCCAGAAACATTACATGACATTTTAATTAGGTAGATATACAGATGGATGCAAGGAAAAATTGATATTTGATTTTGTTAAAATTAATTTAACACCATATAATTACCCTCCACATCAAACAAGAATGGGCTATTAATTTGAATAAGAAGACATTTACATAATAGAATTCATTCCCAAGAAAATAAAACACCATGAAAATGCTCAAGTGAGCTATATAAAACTACATAGATATTAATGTAAAGCTGTAATTAAATTGAAATTATCATAAATCTGTTACATAATACAAGCATTATTGTTATAGTATAAATAATTAAACTAATTAACAAAAGTGGTTAGGCAACCAAGTATAAATGAACTTACATACCTTAAAACAAAGGCCCAGGGTATCCAAAGGAGAGAGAGAAAGCTGCCTGAATTAGATGGACCAGATCATCTCTGTTGGTATAGATTTTATTTCCCTTCACTGACTGGATAGGAATTACAAATGGTTGATTTATGAAGACAGAACTGATAACCCATGTTAATGAAACTAAATTTAGATGAAACAAAATACTTAAAATATACCCTAGCTCTCACCAGGAGATATGAATGCTTTGCTAGGTTAAGATGTACAAGACAAAATCAGAAAACATTTCCAATGAATCACATACTCTCCTATAAGCTGAGAAACACCACCCCCACACACAAATCAAATATAAACCCCAAAACTCAGAACCAATCATGTCCCCCCCACCAAAAAAAACAACCTTGAAAAAAGTTTCGCCTGCAGGTGATGCAGATCAAGGTCAGTGGCAGCCCGTTATCCTGATTCAAGTAGTTTCACCTAACATTGTTGGAAATGACGAGATTCCTTAGGATAGTTATGGCAACGCTATAACAAGAAGTTGGTTATCTCAGCAGCCATCCAAAAGATGCATAATTTGTCCTACTAACAGTTTCACATGTACCCTAGTGGCTCATTGCATCATAAAAGGAATGCCTGCAATAGTAGGAAAAGTTACTGTTGGGAGGTATTAATATTTTTTTTCTCCATGTATTTTATTACATGAAATTTAATTTTTATTCCTTGATATTTCAAGAGAGGTAAGACTTTGAATTTGTTAACTGAAGTGTAAAGTGTGAATTGATTTTCATGTCTTCTTTTGAAGCTGAATTTCATAAAAGTGCTGTATATATGCTGTCTCAGTATAGAGGGTTCTTGACAAGGGTGAATCATTTCAAAGGCTCTTGTAAGAAAGGGTATAATAGCCAACAACATTGCCAACTTGTAAAATTGTACAGTATAACTCACATTTTTGTTGCATTCAGCAATTTTTCAGTGCTTTATATCAGACAGAATAAATGGAAAATTAATTTTTGAAAATTAGTTGATACTGAGTAATGCATGAAAATTCAGGAAAATTATTGAAGTTTATAACATGCTAATGAAAAGGATAACAGGAAATATTATCACATTTTTTCTACCATGAGGTCATTTTGCAGGCTGGTGTCAGAAAACATCTTTCAGTCTCTTGTTCTCAAAAAGCTCAATTACAATAATGTCTGGGATTGTGTATGAAATATTTGTTTGCTTGACTTATTTTAAATTGACTGTGACATTTCACAGAGAGAAAGATTCATAAGACAGAGTCCTACCCTCACTAAGTCCTCCTATGTGGAATTACCTTATTCTGACTTCAGTTTTTCCACCAAACTAATTGCAGGTTGCACCTGGGGAATTGTAAGTGGCAGAACTACCAGTGATTCGGTTCTGAACTCTTTCACCATCCAGATACACTGACAAGAATGAAAAACTAGCTGAGAAAATAAGCAAACAGTATTTAGGCATTCCCTTGTTAACTTTCTGTCATGGCTTAATTCCCAGCCAGGAGCAAAAGACCATGAGGCTGCTCACCAACTCCTCCCACCCAGTGGGATGGGGAAGAAAAAATAGAAGTTCATGGCCTGAGGCAAGGACAAAGAGGGATCATTCACCCATTATGGTCACTGGCAAACGAGATTCACCTTGGGGAAGAAAAATCCATTTAATGAATTAGCAATCAAAATCAGAATAAGAAGATGAGAGGCAAAACAAAACAGATCTTAAAAACCTTCCCCCCACAGTCCCCTTCTTCCTGGGCTACCTCCGCCCACCCCAGTGGCATAGAGGGGCAGGGGATGGGGGTTTCCCAATGAGTTCACCAGACGTTGTTTCTGCTGCTCCTTCCTCCTCAGGGGCAAAGAACTCCCCACACTTTTCCCCTGTTGCTGAGTGGTGTCCCTGCCACAGGAGACACAGTCTCCTACCAACCTCGTTGGCATGAGTCCTGCCACGTGCTGCAGTTTCCCTCTCTAACTGCTCCAGAGTGGGTTCCTTCTGTGAGCATGTGGTCCTTCAGGAGTCGTCAGCTCCAGCATTGGCTTCCCACAGAGTCACAGGCTTCTTGAAGCACAGCTGCCTGCTCTGGACCTGGGATTCTCCCCAGGCTCAGTGGGGTCTCTGCTCCCCGTGACCCTCCATGGCTGCAGGGACACAGCCTGCCCTCTCACCATGGACTGCAGGGAAACCTCTGCTTCAGCCACCCCCTTCCCAGCCTTTCTTCACTGACTTTTGGTCTCTGCCTGCTTGTCTCTCTCATATCCCACTCCTCTCTCCATGCTGATTCTTTCCAGCTCCCTCTTCACTCTGTTTCTGCTTCTGCTGCCACTGCTTTTTGTGTTCTCCTCTATTAAATATATTAATTCACAGAGGTACAGACTGGCTCGGCCATGGCCAGAAGCTGTTCTGACCTGGACCCAGGGGATTTTCTATGGAAACTTTTCACAAGAGCCATGCCTGTGGCCCTTCTCCCACTTCCACAACCCCCACCACAGAAACCCAACACATTTTCCTCTCACTTTCATGTAGAACTCTAAAAATAACCTTTATTTCCAGGTGAACCTATGGCATTTAAACAATCCAAGCATCTGGCAGGCAATTTCATTTTTAAAGTAAATCTCCAATATTTTCTCACATAAGAGGCAGAATCCACTTCCTAGCTTTCTAAGTATTGTCAGGTTGTTTTCATTACTGCAGCAAAAGGGATATGTACAGAATCACTTCTGATAATTCTCCTTGTCACATATGAAGAATCCCAAAGCTGAATACTGATGAATGCAAACATTTAATTCTGATTGAAGATGATATTGCAAATCTGCATTGGAGGAAGTACTTCTCTTCAGAACATTTCTGAAGTATTTCTCTTTTCAATTCTTAGTTAGCAGGACAGCTAAAAATTTACTTCAGATACAATGATAGGGAAGTAGAATGATTCCTTCCAGCCACACTGACTTGGTCAACATGCACCAATGAATTGCATGAAAACTTTATTATGCAGTTCACGTGGCAGTGCAAGGTAAGGGAGCGCTATGAAAATAAAGTGTTCCCCATTTTTTGTCCATAAACATTGTTTTCATTATCAAATCTGTCTATGTAGCGGACCATGCACTATATGAGGAGTTTGGGTACCAGAGGCACTTGTCACCTCACGTACCTGAGGTTGTATCTGTTTTGGTCAGTTTTGTTGAGTTGTTAATAGACTTATCTTGGTCAATATTTGTGGTTAATAGCTATCAAAATTAAATTCCCCATTCCTTTTCTCTCAGGTTAGTGATCAGGTATTGGAGATTTTTGCCTGTATTAAGACACAAAAGCATAATTCATAAATCCTGAGAAATGATTTTGTTGAATTCATTAAAGTTGCTCAAATAAAACCAGGAATAATTAGGCCAACAGTTTGTTATTTTCACAGTACAATTAAATTTTTTTTAATAACTCTGATTCCTTGAAAATTATTTAAATCCGATACAGTCAAGGTATGGCCAGATCACATGTGAAAAATTTACATATAGACATAAATCTTTGGCAAATATTATGTAGCAGTTAGTATTAAATATTGTATTAATAAACCTTTAGTCATAATCCACTGAGCTCATGACAAGTCTGTCACAGAATATTGTTGGAGAAATTTGATTGTTAATAAATTTAAAACTGCAGCTAGAATTTCAGGTATTTGAAAGAAATTCACATAATCGTTGAATAAATAGTCTGTCTCTGTCCAGTGGGTAATAATATATATTTACTTTGATTTTGTGATTAATTATTTATGTGAGATAATTTACAATACTCATTAAAATAACAATATCCAAAACCATAAGCATACTTCCTAAAGAAAATTTGTTTTTCTTACTTATGTTGATATTACACCTAACAAATGTCATGTTTTGTTTAGCTGAAAGTTAATGTTCACATCTTATACACTAAAAAAAAAAAAAAAAGCCTTTGAAAAATAAAAAAGTGTACATAGGTCTTTAAATACTGTACATCGTTATTCATTAGACTGTGAAGTGTGTATTGTATTTTTTGTTCATTTTTTCCTCAAAATGACTGGACTTTTGTAAGGAATGATTATCTATGTTAGCAACTTTAAGTTGAAATCCTTACACAAAGTTGGTTTCTCACCCGCTTTAGATGCTGATACAAAAGTAAGGAAGAAGTTTATGTCTATAGTTTTAACTTTGTCACTGTATATGTAAAGTTTGAATCACATCTCCCTATGAACTGAAAAATGAGCATGCTATATATAAGGCCCATAACCTTCTTAATCCAGTTTCAATAAATTAAACTTCTATCTGATACTGGCTTTATACCGAGAGAAATAAGCTAATGCTCCTTATTGTTTCTTCTGCTTCTTCAATGGTCCTGAAGAGAGTTCTTTTATAAAACATTCTCAAACTAAGCCTTATTCCCGCTGGATGAAAAATATTTGGATGGGCTTTCAAACTCCTGACTGACAGCAGACTTTAAAGAAATACACGAGTTCTGCTGTGGTTAAAGTAGCATAGCATGCTTCTCTTCCCCTAGAATAACCAATTTTACGCATTACAATTCTCCCCATTTCTGCTTCAACTCTGGC
The DNA here is from genome assembly GCF_000690775.1 of Eurypyga helias. NCBI lineage: Eukaryota > Metazoa > Chordata > Aves > Eurypygiformes > Eurypygidae > Eurypyga > Eurypyga helias. The sequence goes on along the minus strand of NW_010248154.1, from coordinate 12,984 downwards.
TCAGACTATTGGAAGAAACTTGCAAAGTATAAAAATATTTTTGAAGGAAACAAATGTGTTATAGACTCTTTCCTAATTGAGGATGGATTAAGTCTCCTTGATTTGATGTGAACAATAGCTCATAAATTGAAAGTCTTTGTTTATCCATGTAATTAACACTAATCCAAATTGACTTTGAGTTAGAAGGTTGAAATTAATTATCTTTATTTGCTGGGATAGATAAAAATTCAAATTTTCCTGTAGAAGGAGTATGATGTATTCAGTTCTGAGACACTTGAAAATATTAGGATAATTAAAGCAAAACATTGAACCAGGATTGACAAGTATAATGATATCTGGACCTGTAATGACTGGAGTTGAAAATGACACCTTTAGCACTTTTGCTCTGGACCTGTTAGGCAATTTACTTACGTTTAGTTGAATGCAGAAGTGTTTTTCTAAACCATTTATAAATTAACCTGGTTCCAAACTTCTGGGCAAAACCAGTCAGTCACTTAAAGATGTGTATGTAATAAGGTAGTAATAGTTAAACTTTTCAGTGCTCTTTTGCATCAACTTTGTCTTATTTGAGAGTAATAACATTTTTTTTTCTTTTCCATTTTCTGTCATCTTGTTCCTTCTTTTTTTTTTTTTTTAATACGTCATAAAAACATCTTTCCAAAAGGATTAAGTCTTGTACTGAATCTTTTGTGTGCGCAATGGTTTAACTCCACTCACCAATCAAGTACCACACAGCTGCTTGCTTACCCTCCTCCCTTCCCAGGTGGGTTGGGGGATAAAATTGGAAGAACAAAAGGAAGAAAACTCACGTGATGCAACAAGAATAGTTTAATGATTGAAATAAAATTGTTATTATTACTATTAATAATAATAAAAAATTAGTGAAAAGTAAAAAAACAAAAAGAGAAAGAGAAAAAAACGGAGAAAAAAAGTGATGCAACTGCTCACCACCTGCCAATCTATGCACAGCCAGTACCTGAGCAGCTATTACTGCCCTCCTGGCCAATTCTCTGCTATTTATATACTGAACATGATGTCATATGGTGTGGACTGTCCCTTTGGCCTGTTTGGGTCAGTTGTCTTGGCTCCTTCTCAGCTTCTTGTGCACCTCCTTGCAGAACAAGGGAAACTGAAAAGTCCTTGGATTAGTAAAAGCACTGCTGAACAACAACCAAAACATCAATGTGTTATCGCATTTTTCTCATGCTAAATACCAAATACAACACTGTACCAGGTACTGCAAGGAAAATTAACTCTGTTGCAGCCACAATCAGGACAGTGTTCACCCCTTATTCTATACAATCTGTGTCATGCCCAGGTCACGTACTTTCTAATGCATTCCTATTAATTATCACTGCTTTTCCTATCTTTTGTTATATACATATACACACAGATTTCATTCCCTTAGTCTATTGGCCATCCCCCTAAAATGGGCTCCATCTGAAATCACAGTCCTTCAAAGAAGGACAGATGGTGTGTGGTATTGGATTGTTGCATACTGAAGTCAGTTCTGGTTCCACCACTGTTGCACTTTGCTTTTTTCCCATCAAAGTTAATTCTTCATTAGTCTGGGTGATTCTTATTGCAATATCATTGGTATGGCATTTAGTAACTATAACAGTGTTATAGTATTACATAGCAGTTAACATCATACAATTGAAATAATTGGCTGTTCTCACCCAAAATCAAATCCCTTTGAGGTAGGCATTGGACTTCCTGAGCTGGTTCTGTCTGGGATAGAGTTAATTTTCTTCCTAGTAGCTAGTATGAGTCAATGTTTTGGATTTGTGCTGAGAAGAATATTGATAACACTGATGTTTTTGTTGTCACCATGCAATATTTACATTAAACCAAAGACTTTTCAGTTTCTCATAATGCACTTGTGTTCCCAGCTTGTTCTTTGCAAGAAGCTGGGAGGATACACAGGCAGGACAGCTGTGTCCAAAACTGACCAAAGGGGTATTTCATGCCATAAAAACATCATGCCCAGTATATAAAATGTGGGAGTTGGCCAAGGGGAGAATCGCTGCTTGGGGACTGGTGGTGAGCAGTCTAATTTTTTGTTGTTGTAGTTTTCCTTTTAATTACATACTATTATAATTATTAATAATAGCAGTAATATTTTAATTGCGTATTAGTATAATCTTCATCACAATATTGTATTTAATTTATTTTAAAATATAAACTTGTTCTTACCTTAACCTATGTGTTTTCTTACATTTTTTTTCTCTGTTTGTAACCCCAGTACTACTGGGAGAAGGAGGAGATGAGCGAGAAGCTGTGTGCTGCTTAGTTGATGACTGGACTTAAACCATTACACTTCCCCATCCTTCCATATTACCCACCAAGTGCACCCAAGTCCTTGAGCAAGAACAATTACCCAGATGGATTTGCCTTTGCCCTAAGCAGGGTTAATCCTTTCATAGGGTCTGGAGACCCCAGTGCCTGTTGCAGGGGTTGGAGTAACCTCAGTGCCTGTCAGTGTGTTTTTCCTCTTTTCTCCCTCAGGGTGCTGCATAATATCCAGCAGTGTTTGGTAGGCACTAGCCAGGGCCCAGCACAGTGTGATAAGTTGTGCTTCTTTGGAATGACCACAACATTTTTCTTTCAGGTATTCTATCACTTCATCAGGATCCTGTAATTGTTCAGGAGTGAAGTTCTAGACCATTGGAGGTCAGAAGTTCTGTAAGTATCTGCCAGTATTGTCTCCCATGACATTCCACCCATGACCATCCAGCCTCAGGGCAGATCTCTGGGTGATTTTTTTAAATAGTTGTTTAACCCTGAACAAGGCCTGAGACACATTCAGGAGATATGGCAACAGGAGCATGCTGACTTAAATATCCCAGGCATGAGATGTAAAAATGCAACTATACATGTATGGTAGCAAAGTTCTAAACCACATTTTGTTGTAATTCTGAAATTTTTACTTTATTTCATATCACATAAACAACTATGTTAACTTCAGTAGATCAATAAATACATACTCATTTAATATCCAGCTTTGTCTTCCTCAAGAGCATTGAAAAGAAAACATACATAGATTTTTTTTTTTTTTTTTAATTTTGTCTACTTTGGCTGTTACAAAAGAAGAGGAGAAGAGGAAAGGACTGAGTGTTAAATTTTTGTACTAAGTTTGATCCAAGGAGTCTGTGAAACAGCTGAGAAAATAGAAGCTGAAAAACATGGTGTATAATGGAAATGCTAAATGGACCTTAGCTCAATCATCACAGTTCTAGTGAGTGCTACTGCACTCACAGATATATTCCTCTAAGTTGAATTGCTATGTATGGCAGGCTCCTATAACCATAACAGAAGGTACACTAATGGGCTAACTTCAACAGCTTGTTAGTTAATGAATTACTAATCCATTATTTATAAAACTTATAATTAAGTCACTTCTGAAAAAAGGGATGATAATCATTAATTTTCATCAAGTAATTTGCCATTGCCTAACTTAAGATGAAGCTATAGTCAAGATAAAAGACAAAATTATTCTCACCTTCTATCATTACATGAACTTTTCATATAAGAAAAAATTACGTAGACATAATAATCCAGTTTCTGACAGTGGGTAACTCATGGCACAAGGGAGTGTAGGTATTTCATTTTGGAAATATTTGTGGAAGACTCTTCACCTAACACTGAAACAACAGAGACAATACAGAAATTCTACACTGTCCTGTTTTCAGCTGGGATAGAGTTAATTTTCTTCTTAGCAACTGGTATAGCATTGTGCTTTGAATTTAGTATGGGAATAATGTTGATAACACAGTGATGTCTTTGTTGTTGTTAAGGACTACTTACACTAAGTGAAGGACTTTTCACTTTCTCATGCTCTACCGACTGAGAAGGTTGGAGATATGCAAGAACCTGGGAGGGGGCACAGACTGGACAGCTGACCAAAACTGCCCAAAGGAATATTCCATATAATAACAGATTAACCAGAACATATTAAGGAATTTATATCTGTTAACAGCTGCAGTTATTGATTCACCAATCAATTATATTGATTCATCTAGTCTTGATTTTAGTTTATCTGATCTGCACCATGCTCTTTATTTTTTTTTTTTTTTTTGCTGCACATGTTAAAGTTTGAAGTTAATTTTTTGTAATTTGCTGTGTTATACAGTGATTGGTGTTGATTTGTCTGGGAGACTTGTTATTAAAACATTGGACTTGACCTTAATATGGTATTTGAGCTTTGTACTGAAGCCATTACTGTACTTAGGTATCATCTCATGGAGACAATCAGCAATTATACTTCATCCTCTGAGAGATTTTTTACAGAGGAAATATAGAATGACACCTTCTTCTACGATGTTTCCTCCTTCATTACAATAACTTTGCTATCTTGAACATCCTTGGGTAGCCACAATACTTCTATTGGTATTTATTTGGAATACTATCTCGGTTTTGTTTAAGGTTAATCAGCAATTTAAGAATATCATAGAGAGAAGTGCCCTAGAACCTAGTAGAATATTTGGAAAAAAGTATGTTGTCACCCTGGCAATTCTAGGGAAACACAAATCACTGCCAAGTGCTGGGGACTGGCCCATGCCTACCAAACCCTGTGCAACACTGTTCAGTACCCCCAAGGGGAGGAGATCTCTGGATCCAATGACAAATAGACAGATATTGCAGCCACTCCAACCACAGAAACAGACACTCTGTCTGTATTCCAACACTGGTGACAGATGCTGCAGCTGCTCCAAATCCTGTAACAGACACTGTGCCTACTCCAACCACCATGACAGGCACTGCAGCTACTTCAGGGAACTAATCCGTGCCAGTATCAGTCACCCCTATGCACAAAAAAAAATTCTTGGAAGTAAAAGTCAGCTTGTTTACTAAGGGATGATGAAAAAGCAAAGCAATCATGAGAAAAAGAGGAGGAGAGAGAGGAAGAACTCATAAACAAGATGGAAACCACCTGATCCTTATTCCTGAGTGAGCTGTGAGATATATGAAAGTATTTCAGCCATTGTCCAGACAAGCACATTATCACCTGGGTGCTCTGATGCTGCAATAACTGTGCCAGTAGTCTGGAGTTAGGGTAGGAAAGCCAAGAAGCTGGGATATCTTTCTAGGAAAGGGGGCATTGACAAAGCAATTGGAAAAGGGGTAGAAACCTTCAGCCTCTGGAGGTGATGCATGTCAGGTATGAAGGAAAAGTATCCCTTCAAGGAAGTTATGTATCACCCAGGCAAATGGATCATCATGGGGAGAGGTATCTAGTACCTGAAGGCATTAACCCTGCTGAAGGTTATTTATGGTGACCTGAACAACAAGAAGTTGTCCAAAGATCCAGATGAAGTCCAATGAACATGACCCATATGGCAGAAGTTTGTATGAGCACATCATTGTCACATGCCAACTCATTGGCAGTACTGACCTGGAAAGATGGAGAGGGACAAACTGTGGTTGAATTGGATGTCCAGCTTTGGGAATACAAAGAAAAGCTCTCTTCCTCCCTTGTTTCAGCTGTGGAGAAAGTGCCCTGGGAGTTCCAGCAATTCAAATGGTATGTTTTACTCCCCACCTATACAGACTAGTATCTTAGCTATGACGAGTAAGTTAAACCACAACATACACACAAAAGCTTATATACTCCCATACACAGGCACATGCTTATAAACGTGCTTATTTTTGTAGAAATATAATTAAATAAGAAAAAAATCTTTAATCCTTTTAAAATGTGTTGGAAAATGAGATTTAGCTAGTTAAAAAACATATACAGAAAATTATATAAATAGCTCATTAAGAACGTTAAAATTTATTGCTGTGTAGAGTTAAATAATTGTTTTCCTTCTTGGTAGATAGGTATATGCCTATATATTTTTATATAAAATTATTGGACAGACCTGTTCTACTGCCTGTCCCTGTACATACATATAAGTGTTCTAGGTTACGACTCTTTTCAACACTGTTTAGAAGAAATGACATTGATAGAGGGACAGAAAAATTGCCATTTTGAGTTGACCTCATTCTTCTAACACAAGTCTGCTTTAAGGTCAGCTAGATGACTATCCAAATTGGTAACTGTCAGAAAGCAACAAGCTTTGGGAAGTTTGACTTTAAGCTCCAAGATGCACATAAGCAATCTTTTTTAAAGCTGAGGAATTGCAAAATTAATGTGGTTTGGTTTGGTTTGGTCTTTTTAACTCTCAGAAAGCAGTCTGTAAGCTGTGGCTAGTTATAACCTGAGGTTTTGTCTTTGAGAGGGAATGTTTTTGGTTTAAAAATAAAATAAGAAAACAAATTTCAATCAGATAGAGACCTGACTAAATAGATCTTTGTGAGAAAACTTGAAAGTCTTCTTAATATCAACAGAAAATCTGGAACTTTCCTTGAATCTCAAACCCCAAACTTTTAATATGATGGAGAGCCAAATTCTATGACAATTATAAGTCACTATTTTCCATGGAGAGTACCATTTATAAATGAGCTAGAGATTTTTTAATTCAGACATAAAGAAGGGACACAAGATTGAGTCATCCAGATCCCAGATGAATTGATTTAGAAGGCAAACATGGCAACATTTTTGTGTCTAATCTAAAGAGCATTAAAATATTTTTAACAAACTAAAAATGGATAAATGAAGGAACTCATAGACAATTTCAACCCCTTAGAATCTCAAAAATAAGAAATCTAAGTTCATAACTATCCAGAGAGATGAAAAACTTAAGCTTGAACCTGACTTTTTCCAAGAGATGTCCTAGTCACTGTACATAAAATAGACACAGCTGTGTGCACTAATCACACCTTTCCAAACTTCATGCATATTGAGGCTTAACTGTGAGATGTGTTAACTAGTTTGTTATTCTTCAGTCGCCAGAAATGTCCCCATTGCATGGGCCACTATCCCTCACCTACTTCTACACAGGTCGGTCTCAGAACCTCACTGAAGCAGTAACCTCTCTGCCTTGCACAGTTTGTGGATCTTTTCCAGTCATCTTTGAATGTACAAATAAACATTCCTGCAGTTCTGCTAATCCCTCAGGGCAGAAAGGTAGACAGGTGAAGACTAGGTACTTCCAAGTTCATAACAAATTTTGACATTTAAAGCTTGGATGTATTGGATATATAAGCTTGGATATATATTTTAGGAAAATAACTTCTTATTTTTGTGCAAAAAGAACACACAGGGTAGTTTTATTTATGTAATCTATTTTAAAACAAATTCTCCTTTTAAATTGAATTCTTATTTTTTTATTTAAACCATAAATAGAATATTTATCTTCTAATACATAAGAAAGAAATCTTTGTGAAGAAAACAGGGACTCAAACCAGAAATAAATTATTTGAATCTTTTATATAGATGTGTGGACTTTTTCTAGTTAAAAAATTAATTTCCTGTATGGATGGTGTGTATTTCATATGTATTGTTTAATGCAGACGTTGCTGGCATAGCACAAATATATGTAGCAGAAATATTGAAATCATTACATATCAAAGATCAATGGAAATATGTGTGTGAAAATATAAGAAGAGGCAGTAGCACAGAGATTAAAAGAATGGCCTATATTGATAAAGATGGTCACCATTCCCAGTGCCTTTACTAAAATATCATTCCCAGCAGTAAAGCAGAGAAACATATTCTTTATGTGAAGTCCAGGAAAGCCTGCTTCTCATAAGACTGCAGCATAAAAGATCCATCAGCAGAAGACCCTGTACAATAAGTGGATGGCAACAACATGGCAGTGTATCATCTTTATTATTCCTTTCCCAGTTTCTAGGAACACTTCAAATGAAACGATATTTCAAACAAGGTAAAAAAGACAACGTGGCTAAGACTTGTAGAAGTTGAAGTAAGCAAGACTCTGATGCAAAAGACCAATCCATGTCAAATAAGGACACTTTAAGGACATAATTAACACGTTTGTCATTTTCTAAGGAGAAGAATCCCAGAGACATGTTGAGGACTCAGTACTGGTTTTACTTGACCTCTGCGTCACATGCAATTGATCCTGGTCAGACCATACATACTTGAGTGTTGGTGTTTGTGAGTTTGTGAATAAAAGAATGAAAGAATGAAATCTATGACAAAGAGTGGGTTAAATCAAATTTGAGATTTGTAAATACCGCCTTCGCCATCAAAACTTTTCTAATGGGTTCTTTCAGGCTATGATTTATCTCATCCTGAACAGATGTTTAAAATAGGTCAGATAAAATCTGCCCTGAAACCATTTTTTTTCCTCATCTTTCATTGTATGTCTATGCTGAATAGCTTAGATATAAATGTACTTAAAATTAGGCAACATGAATCCCACTGGGTCTCGTTCAAGGTGAAAGCACAGTGACAACTGGGGTGCATGAAATACGGTTTGGGCTCCATCTTTGCTTGTTTACTGAGATCCTGCCCTGTGAGGCAAGTTACAGCATTGCCTTCTCTCAGATAAACAACCCACCTCTAATCAATTTATTTCTGTCAATCCTGAATTTGGTACCTCTGTACGTAAATTTGGTACTTCTGATACTGCTACCTAAGTCTCATACTACTTCAGCCTTAAATATTATTACTATTATGTTCACTAAGGGAATGCTGGCCTTGCAAGACTAAAAAAGTTGCAATACTCCCCTACACCATCTAGGGAGTTTGGCTGTCTATTCTTTAAACATTAGTGAAATCCAGCTATGGATGGATTCTCTGTATCCCACTTCATTATAGTGGTCTTGCATGGTTTAGGGTGATATGGCCTAGATGTTTGGCTTAAGAACACATCTGACTCCTCTTCCACTTTGTATGAGGAGAACCAGTTTCACAGCAATAAACCTTTAGGTGAAGCAGGAGAGTTCTTGGTGACAGAAGTCAACAGCTGTCATTCTTCCCTTTCCCCACAGGTTGGATTACTGTTGTACTGGGGATGGATAGTGACTGTCTCTCCACTGCAGCTGTGGTCTAGGGCTTTTCAAGCAATTGCACCGCTGAGAAGACCCTGTTTATTTCTCTTTCATGTTCCTCATGATGCTGTGCAGCCGGCTCAATTTCTCCTGTAACTCCTCCATTTAACAATGCAGCTTTTCAAAGACAGCCCAACTCCTGAGGATGGAGGGCCATCGCTCCTGCCATTAAACAGAGTGGGGCTGCATCCACTAGCTGAAGCTCCATCTGGGTCGAAGACTCTGGCCTGGTAGGGACATTTTTTTCCAACACCTGCTAATTATTTGTTATGTCCAGCAGTTTTTTGTGTTGTACTCACTAGTTTCTCTTGGGCTGTGCAGTTAGCTAAACCTCAGGCAAGGGCCTGGTCATCTGACTGCTTACCTGAGTAATATTAAGCTGAACATATGCCAGATTCATGTACTTCTTAGGAAAATATTAATTAATGTCCTCAGCAATTTAAATTTTTCTTCTATTTATTCCAGTAAAATTGTTCATTTGATATTAATGTGCATATCACCTTATGGGCCCTGTTATGGTGGTTTCTTTCACTGCAGTTTAATTTTAACTCAACTTTTCATTTTCCTTTAATGTTTTCCACATCATTTAAATAATCAGCCTGTATACATACAGTAAAGAAAAAAAAATCTATTTTAAATCTGAAATAATCTAAGAAGCCAATTCCTGGAAAATTGTATTCAGGGGAACTGGATACAATCATAAGAAATAATACCTTTGAAGTCTCTAAACTATTGGAGTTAATTTAGTGAAATTTTGTTTAATCACGAAGACAGGAGCAGATAATTGGAATATTTGAAGTTAGTTTTATTTAAATAGGAATTACTTTTCTTGGTCTTTAAATTGTAATTGCTGTTGATTTTAGCTAATAAACCTGATCAATACCTATATTGTATTCTCAGGCAATGACATCATATATATATAATTATATGTGTGTATATCATCTTTACATATCAATGAGAATACTTCATGCTGACTATTCCTGATAACTGAATGCTGGAGGCTGACATCTGAAGGAAAAGCATAAGAATAAAGGAATTTTATTCATGATCAAAAAACTTCATGGCACAGTAGAAAATTAATGCATTTCTGAAGAGACAATTGTATTAGACCATTGAGCCAACTAACTCGCTAGCCTTAAATCTAATAGTGTTATCAAATTCATCTTGGTAAATCAAATTCATCTCAGTAAATCAATTCAATATCTTGCTTCTATTATGTTACATTTTCTTATTTGCTCGTATATATTTTTTACTAAATCCTGACACAAAAATCTTCATTAACTTTGATTTAAGGTTGCTAAACTACATGACTCACTGACACAGACTACCACAAGTAGTGAAATAACAAGTTATTAATTAATCAATCAATTAATTAATTAATTAATTGTTCCTTTTCACAGTCACATCTGTCTGCCCTTTGTTTTAAACCACTGAAATACTTTCACTTCTATTCTGAAGACAAAATGTGCAGCTGGAGTTTTTGGCTTTTGCTAAAATATATAGTGTCAGATTTTTATTATCATCAGGCCTGATTATTTTGAATAAATTACTGAAACCTAGTTGGTGAATACATCAGAGTTATACTAGCAGAGATGAATCCAGGTGTGCCTTGGATTAAAAGTAGAAGAGACGATTGCAGGAGGAGTAGCATGACTGTGGTATTTATCCAAACACAATAAATTTTTCATGCAAACTGGGATTGCTCATCAAGTTTATCTGGATCATTTCTTTTTCCTCTGTCCTAATGCTTTCGTGCAAAGGGAATATCATGTATGCACACCTTCCCGAGTTGGGAATTATTGTTCCACAAAATATAAATTTTTTAAAAACATATTTCTGCCTCTTTCAGTGTTCTCCAGTGTAAAGGTATCATCATATATGTCAGCAAGGATTTGGGGAAGAAACAGGTTGAGAAATAAAAGTTCCTGAAAATCACGGGTGACATGAAAAAATTTGGCTGTTTTAACAAGTAATCAGCATCTCTTGAATAAACCCTATGAATCAAAAGATTACTACCTCCTTCCTACAGCACATTACAGCATATTCTACAAATTGAATCAATTTGCATCTATTAAGTAAGTCATTTCTGGCAATTCTACTTCACTAAAAATTCCCAATATGAGCTCCTGAAACCTTTAATCTCCTGGATATAACAGTGCCAATCCTGATAATGGTTGGTGATTTCTACTGATATATTGTTTAAGTATTACAATGATTATAGGACAAAGGCAATGGTATCACCTAACTAATTTTTTACTCGTTACCATGATCTTCAAAACTGAAGATCAGAACACTAGAAACATTTACGCATTAAATATGATTTTCCACAATTCCAGCTGAAAGGTCTCTTCGACATGATGAAAAGAAGACTTTTGATTGCTTTCCTTTAGAAGCTTTTTGAGAAGATGGACCTGTTTTTAAGCATCCTTCAAGGCTGCACAAGAAAGGTCATTGTGAGGTTGTACAATTGATTGAACCTCTTATTTATCTCATGTTGACATTTCTGAGAATGTTAATGAGAAGATGTGGACTCTTGTGATTGTCTAGAAATGGCAACTTTACAGGGATTCTCGTTCAGCCAACAATTATGACACTACATCAACTTACAGGTATTTACCTGTAACATCCAGATCACTCTGGGACTAACAGTAGCAGTGCTCAGAAAAGCTAAGCATTACAGATTTTTGGAAGAACAATCCTTGAACTCTAGAATTATTTCTGTCTTCCAGTCCAAAATATCCAGATCGTGCTAAACTTGTGTATGTGTGTAGTGGGTCTGGATGAGGTGGAGTTAATTTTTTCTGTAACAGCCATCAGAGTGTTGAAAGGTGTTGATAACACATTAGTGTTTTGGCTGCTGCTGATGAGTACTCTCACGGCATTAAGGCTGTCACTCCAACATTTCCCCTCACCCCCACCAGTCGGCTGAGGGTAGGCAAGATTTTGGGCAGGGACACAGCAGGGACAGCTGTTCCAAAATAGCCAAAGGGATATTCCACATGATGAGATGTCTTCTCAACAAGAAAAACTAAGGGAAAAGAGGAGAAATGTGGGAGGAGGCATTCATTATTTAGTACCTTTGTCTTCTGGATCAACTGCTAGATGTACTGGAGCCCTGTTTCCCAGGAAGTGGCTAGACGTTATGATGGGAAGTAGAGAATAAATATTTTGTTTTACTTTCCTTCTACACATGGCCTTTGCTTTTGCTTTATTAAGCTGCCTGTTTCTTGAAACATGAGGTTTTGGGGTTTTTTCCCACCTTATTTTCTTTACTGCCCTGTCCTGCTGAGGAAAGGAGTGATAGAGCAGCTTGGTGGGCACCTGGCATCCAGCCAAGGTCAACCTACCACAATGTGCTACCTAGACTATCCTGATGATATGTGCACAGTGAACTGGATGCTCTATATTTTCTTTTCTTTCTGGATTGAAGGGAAACTGTTTTATTTGTGTTTGGTTTGTAATGTGTGATTTAATCCTTTGAACTTCTTATACAATACATTTTTTTAATGGAAAATAAATTCAGTAAATAAGTACCTATGACGGGAAAGTTCATTCCTCCTGCAAATGAAGTTGAAACAAGTCTAGCTTAAATCTGTAAAGTTTTCCCAGTAGGACGATGTTATGCCCAAGGCATCATATACATTGAGCAATAATTGATTTTCCTCTGCTTCATTCTGCCGACTTAAAAAAACAGGAAATTTCACAGAAGTGAGAGAGAAATTGATAAAAAAAAGAAAGAAACTGGGAATGAGAAAAGCTGGAAATATTAAAATGCAAGTCAGATCAATGTTTAAGCAGATAGAGTTTATGGAAACTTTTTCAACATCATTTATGACTACAAAGTAGTCTTGAAAGTTAGATGTTGTTTCTGTATCTATAAAATGTCTTTATTATTTATACAGTAATTCTACAGACAAGTGAACATCTCTACATTCTTGGGATGTATGACTCCCAAAGATCAAACAAAGCTGTATACCGTTTAAGAAGAAAGGTAATCAGCCATGTCAATAACATTTTATTTAGCAACATATACCAATAAGGATAACTGCATTATACCTCATCTATTTTGCAGCTTTAAAT
>NW_010248153.1:4339-6751 GCF_000690775.1 Eurypyga helias | reverse complement strand
CTCCAGTTTAGAGACAAGGATGTTTATTTCAGTGTCAAAAGCTTTTCAGAAGTCCAGGTAGGTGACATAGTTTTCTCATCCCTATGTGTCAACACCATAACCCCATCATAGAAGGTCACCACATTTGTCAGGCACTTGAATTAATGAAAAAATTGTAAATGTACAATTTATTATTAGTAGCTGAACATCCATTCTCAATCTGATTGGCATGTCTTAAACGTTCTTTCTCTAGTATATGTTTCTGGTTTGCTAGATGTTTTCTCCTTAACATGATGTATAAAGTGTGAATTCTGTTAGTTTCCAGTCACACATCTTTTTGGCCAGAAAATATACTAAGATGTTTAAGTAGTCTAAGAATAAATTGAACTATTCAATAAATAAATTAAGAAAACCATATTATTCATATTTGGTGAATGTTGAGTCCCTTCTTTTATTATTTTTTTTCTGTTTTCCAAAGGGATTTTGTTTTACTGCTCAATTTACAAACCCCCAAAAACACAGTAGGTAATGACAGCAAAAATGACAAGCTTTGTCACTTAGGGTTACTGTAGTATCACCTTCTCCTCCTTAAAGCATCACTTTTTTTTCTTTTTTCTTCTTTTTTTGGTTTTAAAAATAACACTCCATAAGTAAACATAAAGAGGAAAATATTACATAAGGACTTTGGTAATGAAATTCAACTCATTGTGTGAAATACTGTGTCGTATTTCTGTGGTGGAGGGTTTTGAAGTGAGGGAAGGGCCACAGGGGTGACTGTTGCAAGAAGATTCCGGAGAATCTCTACGTCAGATCCACCTCTGGCCACAGCTAAGTCAATCAACACCTCTATGAATTAATATAGTCAAAAGGGAGGACGCAAAAAAGAAGTGGCAGTGGAACTGGAAACAGAGTGAAGAGGGAGTTGGAGAGATTTAGTTTGGAGAGAGGAGTGGCATGTGAGAGAGATAATCAGGCAGACACCCAGATCAGTGTGGAGAGGCGTGAGGAGGTGACCAGGGCAGGGGTTCCCCTGCAGCCTGTGCTAGGATGGCAGGCTGTGCCCTGCAGCCATGGAGGGTCCTGGAGGAGCAGAGACCAGACTGGAGCCTGGGCAGGACCCCATGCTGGAGTAGGCAGCTGCACCTGACGAGCCTATGACTGTGCAAACCTCATGCTAGAGCAGTCTGATGCTGAAGGACCACAAAGGCATGGGAGAGACATGCATCAGAGCTGTAAGTGGAGAAAAATGCAGCCTGTGGGAAGGGCTGATGCCAGGGAGTTTTGTGGAGGACTGTGTCCCATGGGAGGGACCCTATGCTGGAGCAGGGGGAGGGTGTGGGGAGCTCTCCTCCATGAGCAGGATGGAGTGGCAGACACAAGTGTGGTGAACTGAATGGGAAACATCCAGACTCTCCCTCCCTGTGTCAAACAGTAAGATCTGTTTGGTTTTGTCTCTCGTCATCTTACTCTGATTTGGTTGGTAACTGTTTAAATGGGGTTTTTTCTTCCCCAAGTTGAGTCTGTTTTCGCTGTGACCATAACGGGTGGGTGATCCCGCCCTGTCCTTGTCTCGTTCCACAAGCCTTTCTTCTTTCCACAAGATTTTCTCCTCCCCATCTCAGCGGGCTGAAGAGTGAGCAAGCAACCTCATGGTGTTCTGTTCCTGGCTGGGGCCTAAACCACGACAATTATAAATGCTAACAAGAAGAATAGATATGATACTATGTCTTCATGGATCACCACTGAGTAGAAAAATGGCAAGTTTAATCTGATGATAGTTCATTGGACACTAAATTCTGCACTAAGGAAGTAAAAGGATTGAAAGAGTAAACTTCAGCAAAAAGTTATTTTAAAAAGCTGCCTGGTGTATTTTGACCACAGAGTAATAATATTAGAGAACAAATGGAACTGAGCTGATAAAGTAGAAAGTGTGTATGTGCAATTGCAGATAATTAGAATTCTGTAGACAACAAGTGATTTTTTCTGTTATATTATCTCTTTAATAGTATTATGTACTTAGGGCAAGACAGATAAATAGATTTAATTTCAAAAGGACAATACTTTGTTAAGCTTTCATAATATTTTTTTTTAAATCAAATTTAGTTTAAAATGACACATTTACCTCTAAATCTTCATTCTTACTCGTTAGTGAGGTAATTTTCTTTAAATCCAATTTAATTTTGCATTTAAACTTTGAAAGTGATGAAGATATTTCATCTTTAAATACTTTACTTTCAAGATACTTCAATGTTCACACATGGCATAATCATAGGGTATTCTTCTGTGGTGTAATTCCTAATTACAGATGTTAATACTATTTAGATACACACTTCACAAGAAGTTCACTGTGTGTTTTCCGATATTGCTCAGAAAATCTGTTTTTTTAACTGAATATATTGGCTTAAGAAACAGATTTCACTCAGAAGTAAAACC
>NW_010248153.1:0-4315 GCF_000690775.1 Eurypyga helias | reverse complement strand
TGAGTAGTCTCAGATTTCCCCATGATAACATTTTTCACAGGAATATTGAAAGTGCAACCTAAGACCAGAATTCTTGAAAAGTATTGAAGACACTTATTTCCTAATGGTGTAAGTAGATAGACTTCAACTGGAAATGAAGGACAGCAGTTCAAAAAGAAACATTCTAGACTCATGCCAGAATGTTCTGGTGATTTGTTACATGTGGGGAATATTTAACCGTTTTTTTTGCTTAGATTCAGCGAGACATCATTAGTTTAAAAGAATGTTTAACTGTATCTTAACTGTAACTTTATGATTTGAAGACAAGTATGTGTTTATGTTTTTCTGAGTACGGCAGTCAGTAAAACACATTTTGAGGTCTGTATTTCCTCAAGACCAAAAGTAATCTAATGTCCTTCAACTGTCTGTTTGTAAAAAAAGAAGCTGTTTTAATGGGAATTGTAAAAATTTAATTTGAAGAGGGAAGAAAACTGTTGCAAACTCCAGTGCGTGCACACTTTCAATGAAAATTCACTCTTGAAATATATCTTGTTTGGCTAGACTACAGCTGTCTGATACAAAAAGACTGCTCATCATCAAAATAGGACATTTTTGGTTTACAACCTTGTTCTAGGTTCCCATCTAACATGTGGAGCTGACCTATTTGTTTTGTAAACTGTCATTATCCGTTACAAATTCTGACACTTAGAATGTTAAGTAGTTACATTGCTATTTTTACAGCTGCAAGACTTAGAGGATAAAAAAGTGATAATTTATTTAATTAATTACTTTTCTTCCTTTTGGTCTATGCCTTAACCTTATGGTTGGGGGGTTTCCCAGTTGTACAAGGAATTTTTCAGTTTCTTTTTCACCACAGCTGAGGAAACCTCTTCATGAAAATGTATGTGACAATCACAGCGTTCATGTTTTTGGATTACTTTTGATCTT
Source organism: Eurypyga helias (assembly GCF_000690775.1). NCBI lineage: Eukaryota > Metazoa > Chordata > Aves > Eurypygiformes > Eurypygidae > Eurypyga > Eurypyga helias. The sequence continues at coordinate 3,388 of NW_010248153.1, read as the reverse complement.
CAAACAGAAATTAAAATCATCATTGAAGGAAATGTCAGAGATTGACAAGGAATTTTTCTTACTTCCCTTATTTTTTTCCAGATAAATTCTTTAAGTGAATTGCCCTAAGCAAAATAGCTGGATCTGGCCGATTTGGAATGACATTGTTTAATCGATGGATGCTGATAGGATAAAGGAATAAGAAGACCATGAGTTAACATCCAAATTATTATAGCACCAATCAGTTAGGGAGAGGGCTCCATTGGTGAAGTTCATTTCTTGTTGAAGTAAATAAATAGTTCTCCTGAATAAAACCTAGTTGTATTATTTCTTATTAAAACTTTTCAAGGATTTTCTTTATTTATATAAGCACTTCAAGCAAACTTCAATAATATGGACCATATATGGACTGTTTAAGTTCATGTATTATTTGACACTAAATGTTAAAAAGAGATCTTTTTACCAAGAGAGGTTTTTAACAAATATTAAACAAATTCAAACAGTATAATTCAATGTAGCAGAATCTTTTTTACTTCTACAGAAATGTTTAAGACACATTTGTAACTGGTTTTAGGTATAAAGGCATAGAAGCTGTTTTAAAACCATATAATCTGTTGTAAGATAAGACTGTCATATTATATGTATATAATATATGTAACTATATGTATAGACAGAGTGTTTAATTTACTTTTGCAGTGCGGATCTTTAGAATATGGACTGAATGATAATTAATATTTGAAAGAATCAAATTTTTGAAATCAGAAGAAAAAAGCTAAAGATCTAATTCTTTTAGCAAGAAATGACAGAATTATTCCATTTAGATTTTACCTTTCCAAATAAAACCATAAGAATTAATGAATAAACAAAAGAAAGTTTGTTTCTAACTGAAAGGCAACTTTTTAATGTTGAATGTGTCAAAACAGAAAAAAATGACAGGCCTTTAGTTAAATTAGGAGCTCTGCCAGAATTGCCCTGAATAAGGTAAATATCAGTTTTGATTAATCAACACTTTCTGAAGAAACACATATTATTGCAAAATTACAGTACCTCTAATTTATTGCAGTTACATCTCATTTGAAAATGAAATAACAATTTTAGTAAACTTTAAAAAGTGTCACAATGATCAAAGTTATTATTATATAGAAAAGAAAATTATTGAAATAAAATTCTTTAATTAAAATCTCAATATATAATCATCTTTATAGACCACTCAATAGGAAAATAAAAAATAAACAAAAGATTGACTGCCCCTTGTATTGTTTCTGGTGAGGTGTTTCTGCATAAGTCCATACTTTCAATGATCTCATACAACACCCCACCTCTCATTTCTTGACTGATCACCATAACACTCCCAGTGTCAGGGACTAAATAAACTCAATGGACATTTTATGGGTATTTTACAAAGATGGTCCATAGACTAAGGCAATGATATCTTTGTATTATATGAAAGTATGAGACATGAAGAGGGGAGGTGTTTACTGAAAATGTATTGAATAGTGTGTGACTTGAGCATGATATAAATTGTGTGACCTAAGGGGTGGAGAATGTCCTGGTTTTAGTTGGGACAGAGTTAGTTTTCCTCACAGTTGTTACTATAAGACTGTGTTTTGGATTTGTGCTAATAAAAGATAGTATACTGATGTTTCTATTTATTGCTAAATAATGTTTATATTAAATCAAGGACTTTTTTGGTTTCTTACACTGCACTTGTGTTCCCAGTTTCTCTGCAAGAAGCTGGGAGGGGACACAGTCAGGACATCTGACTCAAACTGACCAAAGGGACATTTCATGCCATCAGACATTAGGTTTAGTATATAACTTGGGGGAGTTGGCCAGTAGGGGCAACTGGGGACTAAGTGGGCATTAATTGACCAATGTTGAGAAGTGGTATCACTCTTTTTCCTTCTCTTCTTCCTTTTTTTTTTTTTTTACTTTCATCCTATTATCATTAGTAGTAGTATTTTCATTAAATGACCTTACTGACATTCTCCTCAATTAAAACGGTTAGAGTAAGAAACTTGAAGTTATAGTCAATAGTTTTAGCTAATATTTCCTATGTCTGTAGATTTTGTCCTTTTGAAAGGAAATGTTTTATTAGGCTTTCACTAGCAGGTCTGAAATCTCAAAACCAGAACAGAACAAGTACCTCTTCAGTAACACACTATAAAGAAAATGTGCTTAAGATCTTCAATGAATTGCGTTCACAGATGTCAAGTTCTCAAGACAGAGAGATAAACTACAGTATTAAAGCAAACCTGACTGAATTATACTTTAAGAAAAAACTGTCACTGTTGTGTGAAATAGGTGCACTGTAAGAGCATAGTTTGACCGTTAACATTGTTAATGCAAATGTAGTAATATTTAGATATTTTTCAAAGAATCCATCATGAATGACAAATTGCAATAATTACATTAAATAGTTATCTTTACTCAACACATTAGCTATTGGTCTTTCCATTCATTCAGTTATGTTTGATACCTTAGGAGAAGAAAAGAAAATTAAAAAAAAAAAAATTAAAAAGCAGAACTTCAGTCTCTAAGAAGAAAATATTTAAACTACTATTCTTCATTTACAACCTATAAAAAAAAGAAGTTTCAAAAATTTATGTTTAAATCATTACAACCCCCAAAACACCAGATCTCTAAAAAGTATGCAGGATGGAGAATATCATCTGCTCCATACTGGTCATCTTTCTCATACTGTTTTTCTTCTGGAAACAGGTCTTTTGGTAGAGTTGTCTGAGAGGTTAGAGATCAGGTTAGGAAAGCCAAAGCCCTGACAGAATTGAACCTGGCCAGGGACATCAAGGCCAACAAGAAGGGCTTCTGTAGGTACAAATGGGATAAAAAGGAGATCAGGGAAAAATGTAGGCCCTCTGCAGAACATAACGGGAGAGCTGGTTTCCCACGATATGGAGAAGGTCAAGGTACTCAGTGCTATTTTTGTCTTGGTCTTCACTGTCAGGGGCACAAGCCCTACCCTTAGAGTCATGCAAGACAAGAACAAGGTCTGGGAGAATGGACAGCCAAGCATGGTTAGTGAGGATCAGGTTTGGGACCACCTGAGGAACCTGAAAGTGTACAAGTCCATGGGACGTGATGAAATACGTTCATGGGTCCTGAAAGAACTGGCGGATGGGGTTGTGGAATCTTTATCCATCATATTCAAGAAGTCGTGATAGTCTGGTGGAGTTCCTACTGAATGGAAAAGGGGAAACATTATCCCATCTTTAAAAAGAAAAAAAAGAGGATCTGGGGAACTGTAGGACAGTCAGTCTCACCTCTGTGCCTGGCAAGATCATTGAGCATATCCTCCTGGAAACCATGCTGACGTATATGGAGAATGAGGAGGTGATTGGTGACAGCCTACACGGTTTCACAAAAGGCAGATCCTGCCTGACGAATATGG
>NW_010248152.1:280-487 GCF_000690775.1 Eurypyga helias | reverse complement strand
GCTTGTGCAAGGCACACTTGTGCACGGCACAGGTGGCTCTTGTGCGAGGCACACTCGTGCAAGGCACGCTTGTGCAAGGCAGGGTGGGCCCTCATGCGAGGCCCCGGGGTGCTTGTGTGAGGCACGCTTGTGCAAGGCACCCTCGTGCAAGGCACGCTTGTGCAAGGCACAGGTGGCCCTCGTGCCAGGCAGCCCCGCCCCCCACAG
>NW_010248152.1:0-229 GCF_000690775.1 Eurypyga helias | reverse complement strand
TGCTTGGTGAAGGCACGCTTGTGCACGGCGCAGCTGGCTCTCGTGCGAGGCACACTTGTGCAAGGTACACTCTGCCCTCGTGCAATGGGCCGTGTGCAAAGCATCTTTGTGCAAGGCACGCTTGTGCAAGGCACGCTTGTGCAAGGCAGAGGTGGCTCTTGTGCAACGTACCCTCGTGCAAGGCATGGTTGGCTCTTGTGCAGAGCACGCTTGTGCGAGGCACGCTTGT
>NW_010248151.1:21352-49608 GCF_000690775.1 Eurypyga helias | reverse complement strand
GCTGGATGAGGCTTTGCACAACCTGAACTAGTGCAGGGGTTTTGGAATGAGATGATCTTTAAGGTCCCTTCCAAACCATATCATTCTTTGATTCTATGATTTTGTATTTAGACTAATAAAAAAATTAGTTCCATGAAAGACTTATCCTCACTAAAAATAATTTGGCCTCAAATAGGAATCAGTGGCAGTAACATATGAGGCAAATATGATATTCTCCTGTAAGAAAAACAGAGAAGCTAAGCAAATACTCCCAAATGTCTTTGACAGGTATTTGCACAAATGTAAAAATGAATTTGTGTTAGGTGCACTTACAGCTGAGACAACAGAGCAGAGTCCCTAAAATATCTAATTATAGCCCTAGGTTAAAGGAAGTTAAACTCAAATGATCTGACAGTGTCCTACAGAAATATCCATTACAGAAGATAAGATCTTCCATATAAAAATAATTGTTTTATGGAAACATACCTACAGAAAACTGCATTTACACTCTGCAAGTAGTCAAAAGATACTGCAATGGTCTGGTCTTGTCCTTATTTTGCACAGGTAAAGCCTACATTTCTTAGATATCTTTAAAGGTTTTTTCCACCCCAAACCATTCTATAGTTCTATGATTCCTACAGACCAAGCAGTTTTTGAAAATCTAAAAGAATTCCATGTATGCATTCATCAGCCCATCCCCAAGAGCTTTCATCCCAAGGCAATCTTTTCTGGTTCTCATCTGCTTTCACTGCTGTTGAACTCCTGTCATCTCATGTAACTACATATGAGCAGCCACAATTAACCAACACAGCTCAGATTTTCAGTTCAAGTACTTGAAGCAAATTCTGTGTGATATTTCCTAAAGCATAAAAATAAATTCTCAGGAGAATATCAGACAAACCAAAGTCATAAATAAATGTTTGGAAATTATGACCAGCCTGAAGACTTTCCATGAACAGAGAGATAGACTAGTTCTGGCAGGTCCATTTTTCATTGTGAATTATTCACCCCTCTCTTAACATTTCTGCTTTAATTGTTTTTAATTTCATTGCTGTTGGGCAGAGGTGTGAAACCACAATAGTAAAATGAAAGCTGCCTGAAGAATTTCTCTGTATCGGTCAAAGTCAAGAAAACTGCCTTGAGTAGTGAGCTGCATGTTTTAAGTGTCAATGTATTTTGTCTTTGCTAAAATGAAGCAGGGTGCTTCACCCCACATGCATGGCCAGCTTATGTGCAGTGGCAGCAGCTATGTGGCAGAAAGCCTAGACAGGCAGGTCAGGAACTGGAAAAAGTATGAGGGCTCCAGCCACTGCTGGAGCACAGCACATTCCTGCAGTCCTCACTGGGCAGTCCTCAGCTAACCGTTAACAGCTGATACACATTTCAGAGCTGCTTCATATCCTTAAGGAGTGATGAACTCCAGAGGAGATATGTAGCTATAGCACCTCAGTATCTGGAAGCAGCTGTGTTTTTAGCCCTGTATTAACTTCAAGACTTCTGAAGACTATCTGGCTAATTTACGTAAAAAGTATATTCTGCTCCAAACACCCTGGCAGTCCTTGGGTGACTTGCTTGGGTTAAGCTCCTCAAAAACACATGGGCTGAAAATGCTTGCTAGGCTTTTAATACCCAGTGGTAAAATGAGAGTAATCCTTCTTGTAGCTATAACCCCCCAGAAGACCACGAGAATCAGGACAAGGTTAGTCCCTCACAGCTCTGTAACACTCTTGTCCCCAGGAGATTTTGAAACGTGAGAGGCCTCCAAGAAATATGCTGAAAATCTTCCTACAGACTTTTCTGCATTACATGTACAGGTGGATGCATTACTGCTCTCTGGAAGATCATAAGAATACATGTCTTTTTAGTACTAGGACTCACATATTTCTGAAAGTAAAATCATAGAATCCTTTAGATTGGATAAAGATCCTTAAAATCAAGTCCAACAGTTAACGTAACACTGCCACGTCGACCACTAAATTGTGTCCCTAAGCCTCATATCTGCACATCTAGTGCACAGTTTTTCATTGAAAACTCCACTTCCCCTGCCCAAAATGGACGACTGTAACACTGTAACTAATGAAAAGAGTCCAAAGCAATTTAAAAATTTTTGTTATTGATTTTGTTGTAAGAATGTTGCTGAAAATAGAGCTTACTTTCTGTATCTTAATGAGACATCTAAAAAATGAAGATAAAATAATTATTTCTTATTGATAGTCTACATATTTGAAGCCTAAAGCAGAATACTAATATCCCAGACACATAAGCTACATCAGTTCTGAATTACACTCCTTTAATATACACAGACTTTACTTGGACATACCTACTTACAGAAATCCAAGAGTTTTCTGATATCTACAGATCATCAATACCATATGCAAACTTATCAGACTGAGCACAACATCTGTCTAGCATATGCTTTTGGGTCTGTAAAGAAACAACTTGGAAGCATAAGCTGCAAAACTATTTTAACTATTCTTTTGCATCCTGAGTCAAGGTTGTGCCAGAAAGTTTAAGACATGTTGTCTGGTTTTATTGGTTTTGTGAGTGACTAGTGGCTCTCTATGAGTGTGGGGTTCTCACCATGATGTCATTAGCATGTTGCTGTTCTCAGTGATAATTCCTGGATCCCAGGTGCTCTGGCCTAGAACTTTACAACAGAATTAAGAGATATTTTTTTTAATGCATGCTAGGTTTGAGAGTGGATAGCCAGGAAAGCAGTGAACTTCACTGTCATCCCTTTAATAAGTGTTAGGCAAAATAGATAAAATATGAATATCTCTCCAAAAGCAGCATGTACGGAGGAAGGCATCTGATTGCTTGGTGAGGATTTAAGTACTATCTGTACTTTCCTAGAACTGCACATGCCCGACCTCATGCTTATGCTGCTAATGGATTTTCATACTTTTGTCAGTGAAACAAGGACTGTCAACTGCAACATTTTCCATTTCCCTCAAGTCTACATGTCCCTGAAGAGGTACAAGACGAGGCAGAAAAAAAAAGAGGGATGGGCAAAAGGTACATTCAGCATTTCTACATTTTTTTCTTATTAAGTCAAATTAACTAAATGTTCAGTTGGAGCCTGAAAGAGTGAGAGGAAGAAACAGATCCCTCTCCAGCTCAGTTTAGAATAAATGAGGATTCAAGCTACTGAGTCACTGGCTACTGGCAACTCCAACAGGCATTAATCAGGAGTTAGTACCACAAGGGCTTAGGCCACTGCTGAAGAAATCATACCAGTTTGGTTTTGATAGAACAGGTTCTGATGTACAACTTCAAATAATCAGTGTCAATAATTAAACTGATAGACATTCAAGTTTCTCTCAAAAACAATGTGTTATTGTAAATGAGATCCGAATGCACACAAAATTCACTACGGATACAGGAAGGAACTGGAAAGAGAATTTCAGGAAATAGCCCCTTTGGAAATGAGCACAATTTTTTTCTAAATTTTTTTTTTGAGCCTTGTTTGAGGAATACTTTTTAAGTCTGGAAGTAAGAAACAGATAATAAAAATCAAGTCTTCTTTTCTAAAAGAATACTGCAGTATTTCACACTAAGAATCACACTAAGAATCATGTGAAAGTTCATGTTAAGGCATGATTCTAATTGTGGTGATTCCTTAAAAAAAGGAGGAGATTGTAGCCAAGATCCATAAGAGTTAAAACACATTCCAGTCTAGTATTCATTTGGTGGTCATTGATGGAAAGCAGCTATTCCAAAGACATCATGAGACTGAAAGAGTTATCTGTCTGTGCTTTGTTAGCAGGCACATTTTATTGTTGAAACACAAAGCTTTTTAGCTTTCTGCTACCTAATGTGGTTCAAGGCTACATTGCTACTGAAAGCAGATATTAGGATCCTCAGGTAGTTTTACCAGTGTATTTCTGGACTGCATTACAATACCTCTTCTGTGCTTCTCATAGTCTTTTTACAAGATGGGACTGTTCTGCAACTTGGACAAGTAACTACAGTCAGACTTGGTTCACTCACAGTTTAATCTAGATTTGTCCATATCATCAGTACAAAAGATGTCTATTTTATAACTTTTTTGTTGTTTTTTGAGGTTCAATGGCTTTATTACACATGGAAAATCCAAAGAGAGAAACAGAACTACTCAGAGATCACCTATTAATATCTTTCCAGTGTTTTCCAACCACACACCAAAAAAAAAAAAAAAAAGTTCCTACCTGAGCCAAGCAGAAATCCCACCCAAAACAACTGGCAAATGCACTGAAGTATGCCTAAATTTCAGTGAGGATGTCAAGGAATCATGTTTGCCTGTGTCTATTATCTCAGCTACATGCCTCATTCTTTTCATAAATCCCTTTTATACCTCTGTAGTAGGTTCCCTGGGTCAAAACTACCCTTGTAACCAAGCAGAGCAGATCCAAGGAAGCTGAGCCCATTCAGATATGAGCATCAAGTAACCTGGTCAGGTGGTATCATTGACTGTTCCTGACCTCTGATAGCAAATGCAATCACTAGTCTCTTCTGCCAAGAGCAGGAGTTGCAGAAATTTATTATTCCCCATTTGCAAAAGAACTTCTAACCTTTAGTATTTCCATCACATGGGTTATTAATATTCCAGTGTAGGTTTTATTTTACTTTGGGGATTGCACCACCCAATTCCTGATTACTTTGTTTTTCCTAACATGTTAGCTACTAAACTATGTATTGAAATAGTAAGGAAAATATTAGCTCGTTTCCTCTGTGATAAGAAATGGCAGAATAATCCCCAGTAAAACACTATCAACTCCAGAGCACTACCTAGGCTCGCATCATACTGTTGAAATGTGCAACATTGGAAAGCTTTTCTCCCTGTGGCCTTTGCATAGACACCACAGTAGCCTCTTAGTTTATGTAAACGAATTATAATAGATGCCTTTGAAAAACTTTCCAGTTGTAACTTAAATTTACCTCAGTATCTATAATTGCCATACTTAGTGTACTGTTAAATTCAGCCAACAAAGCAGACAGTAAAAATAAAGTTTACAGAAGATGATAGTGATAAAGATATTTTACAAGGGATGTACAATTTCAAAAATGGGACTTGTCTCCCAGCTGGTGACCATCTGGCGTCTGTGACTGTATGTTTGAGTATTAGTCTAAGTCATTATTGTGTCAGTCTTACACACACACAGACCACCCAGCACCTTACAGGCCCTACTGCTCAATGCCATAACAGTACCTTTGTTTCTCCCTCAGGAGTGTCATTTGTGCATTGCAGACTACCTAAGGGGAGTTTCCTGCCCACGCCTTCTGCAGAAACACAGTCCCCCTAGGGGGAAGAATGAGGTTTAATATTGCTGCAACAAAATTTTAGGAAATATATCCAGAGTTATAATTAATTACATCAATATACATTTCCAGTCCCATTTGGAATCTAATTATATTCTTGCCCTTGACTCTCTGTAGCTATGACTTCCACAAGCTAATTACAGGTTGGCTGAAAAAAACATTTCCTCCTCTCTCTATCTCAGTAGTTGCCTTGCACTTTTTTATCCTGTCCATCTCCTGGTATGAGTGCTCCATTTCCACATTTCTTGACCACAGTCAGTTTCCTTTGAATAGCTTCTTAAATACTTTCTTCAGAAGGCAATAATCTTAACTGCATATAAATTTTGGATGAGGCCATTTCTGGTTTACAGAAAAATACTGTCATGTTCTCCATGTGGATTCTGTAAAAAAATGAGCTGGCTGACTATGTTTTTGTTTCTGATCTTGACTTCAAATTGAGCTGAAAAGTTTTGGCTGAGCTATCTGTGAAGTGGTCCAGTTTATTCTCAGTCATCTTGATTCAGCATCACTCTTAGATGACAGGTTTTTCTGTTACAGAAATTTCATTTGTCAATAATCAGCACAAAGTCCTGCATAAGTATTAGAGATCTACACCTTTCATTCAGACACAGGCAGTCCCTGTTCATTGGTCAGACACTTGCTGGCCTCTAAACAGAAGGTATCTTCTCAGGCAGATATAATAGCTCCTAAAAGTCAAGGCCAAAATGTCTAAGCTGGATTGTGTACATGTCTGTGGGGCTACAGGTCTTCATACCTCTTTTATGGTTTAATCCCAGCCAACAAGTAAGTACCACACATCTGCTCACTCACCTCCCCCCAGGCCCGCTCCAGTGAAGGAGGAGAGTTGGAGGAAAAGACAAGGGAACTTGTGGGTCAAGATAAGAACAATTTAATAGTTAAATATAAATTAATAAAATAGTGATACTAACAATACTAATAATACTAGCAATCTACTAATGATAAGTAATAGAAATAATGGAAAATAAAACAAATTATACAACGGCTCACCACCCGATGACTGATACATAACCAGGTCTCAAGCAGTGACAGCCAGAGCCAGAGAGTCTGAAAGCAATTGCTCTCCATATTCAGGCATGTTTTTCCATATAGACTTATAAGAGGACATGACATTATCCACATCTTTATATATTTGATTTATCATAGAAGCATAGAATCATAGAATGGTTTAGGTTGGAAGGGACCTTAAAGACCATCTAGTTCCAACCTCCCTGCCATGGGCAGGGACACCTTCCACTAGACCAGGTTGCTCAAAGCCTCATCCAGCCTGGCTTTGAACACTTCCAGGGATGGGGCATCCACAGCTTCTCTGGGCAACCTGTTCCAGTGCTTCACCACCCTCTCCGGGAAGAATTTCTTCCTGATATCTAATCTAAACCTCCCCACTTTCAATTTAAACCCATTACCCCTTGTTCTGTCACTACAGGTGCTGGTAACAAGTCTCCCTCCACAGCTTTCCTGTAGGCCCATTTATTTTGAGAACTTACTCATTTCTCTCTAGTCCCCACCACCAAATAATGCAGGAGAGTTCAGTGCACAGGAAAAAAAACTGTAGTTAAAAGCAGAGGAAAAGAGGGGCTTAGTTCTTGCCTACAGAATGAAGTAAAAAGGTTCACCTAAGAGCACATTTTAAAATGCATCAGCAACATTAGAGCTATATATTAGAAATAGATTCATGTAGGCACACTTGCATACAGAAGCTGTCTTCATCTTGTTCCTCATTTATCATGTATGATACTAATGACATTTGAAATTCTAACATCAGTGGTTGAGACCACAGATTCAAACACCATGCTGGAGAAAGTCACTTTTGACTGAGGCCTCCATCCCACAGCAGGCCCACCAGTGCTGACCAATATACCAGTGAATTTCCTTTGAAAGCACATGGAAGTCAATGAGGAACTGTCAAGGCCCTGATAGGATCTAGCCTGTAGGCTTTTTACAAGGATCCCCTATGATCACCATCCAAATCTCAAATAAAAAGGGAAACAAGCAAACAATCACATCCGACTTACATGAGCTATGGAAATTAGTTGTCACAAAATAAACCACTGCTAAAAAGGAGGAAGAAAAAAAGGATTCAAACCTGGCTACGAAGGCCTTGGGCAAGAATTGTGCAAATAGCAAAACTTGTAAATAATAAACACATATTTGTAGTTCTGAAGCCAGTTAGATACCTAATGGCATGTTGGTGCCTTATTTATCCAGCAGCATGTGTGGTCATCATCTCCCTTTCTTTGGTGGAAGATCAAACAGACTCTTGTCATGTCCCCTTTTCCTGGTCGCAAGTAAATAATCAAATCAAGTTCTCTAGAGCAGAAAATCAGGCTAAAGAGCCTAGGGTCTTGGAAATACTGCCTCTTTGTAGCAGAGGTGAATCACAAACAGATACCATTTTACAGGTTTTCCCTCTCCTTTGTTTTCTGTAGTAAAACCCCAACCTTTTTGCCTGTCCATTTGACCCTCACCCCTGGTTCCTTCCAAAATCCCAGCAAGACTGCTTCATTTGAGGGAAATAACAGAAGTACCAGCTGCAGAAGCTCAAGACTTTCCTGATTCTAGTGTATCATGAAGTTCCCTTCCACCCCAAATTATCTGTGCTCCCAACTCCCCCAAGAAAGAACAATAAAAGATGCTAAAGAACATGTATTTGTCTGTGATACAGCACAGCTTGCTCTTCCAGAGATGAGAGCGCCTGGGGCAGTCAGTTCCACACAATTATAGGGTCAGCTGTTGTTTACTGAGAGAAGTATTAGAAAAGAGCTTGCAAAAGAGAAGCAGGCTCCTACCCCAGGCCCTGAAGCATGGGGCTCTGAGGGAGGCACTCATAATAAATAGTGGAGTTTCATTTGAGCACTTCTCTAATTTTCATGAGTCAGAAAAATTCTCTTTCAAAGAGATGTGATAACAAGTTCTCCCAGCAGTGGATAAACAAACTGATTGCTCTAAATGTAGGAGGGGCTGCCCTTAATTCAGTGAAGGGCATAAATGCATACTGGGTCCTGGCTGGGAGTGAAGGGTTTCACCTGGAGCCTGATTGTTATGGCCAAGAGGCTTTGTCCAGGCCCAGTCAATGTTCTACCTGCTCTTGTCTCCATTTCTAGGTAACAATTGTGCTGTTAATTTCTGAAAGCTTACATGGTGAAAATTTTGAAACTTATTCCTCTAGACAGTGTACTTTTTTTTTTTTGGTCTCCCTCACTGCTGTTTGATTTGTCTCCATCCTCTAGCTTTCACATTCTTCTGAAGCAGATAATGGGGCAATTTTGAGCATCTTCAGCTCCTTGTTGCCTCAGCATCCACTACTGTGTGAAGTGTTATAGGAAAGGAAAATGATGCTGGTGTGTCTGTGAAGAAACAGTGCTTCAAACTGGTCACTACATCCTGTCATACACTTCCATAATCCCCCGAAAGGGCAGAGACCTGTGTCAGAACACTGAAGTATTTCTGATGACTTCTTGGTATTCTCTGCACGAGGTGGGGAAGGCAGGCACAATGATGGGATTTTCTCACAACACTTTTTAAATCCAAGGAAGGATGTAGCCTTTTCCTGTTAGGGGATTTTTCCAAGAGCAGGAGTCAAAATCTCATTTCTGGTACGTATAATCTCTTAAGTCAGTAATATCTTACCCAAGCAGATAGAAAATTGGCTTTGTCTCTTTTCTGGCTGTACTAAAGCTCTCCAGTTTCCCTTTGTTAGCATACTCAGTGGGCATCTCCCACAGCTCCCAGGCATTTCAAGGCAGGTTAATGCACTTTGGGACTGACCTGAAAACAGGGCCAGAGTGTTTTTTTGAGTCTCTCTCTTAATGGACCAACTTAGCCAGCCAATCAAGTTATTCACTATGTACAAAATACTCAGATTGAGTTTGTTTATTAAGCATATCTGTTCTTATGTGCTTGATGATTTTGCTAAAAATTAACGGATATTAATTTGCGGACAGTAGACACCGCAAATGGGAATCTCTGGGGAATGACATATTACAGAAGCAAAATGAGGTTGCATAAAATCACACCTTCTCAATTATCCCCACCAGAAATGTAGAATTAGTAGTCTCAGCATATCAAACAAGAAAGGTGGTGGCCTACAGGACCTAGAAAATCAGACTAAATCAGCTCTAAGATGAATTTGATTTTAGCATTGTAATAAAAATTTAATACTCCTTTTGAGTGACAATTTTGGGTTGGATGACTAAGATAAGCAAAGTACTGACTCTCATCCTCTCAGGTGTTATAATTGCAGAGCTGAACTAATTCACAGCCACTGAGATATTTTTCAACCTTCTATTGCAGGGCTGAGAGGCATAACAGACTGACAATAGCTACAAATAGCTATAGGCTTTGTCCTGTTTTCATGCATTTATGATTTCATCTTAAAGTCAATGCTGTTATAACATTGTATATTGAACGTTTAATTTGCTGAGTACACAGAGTTCCAGCTGAAGCTAATGTGAATTGCAGGTGTTCAAACTGCTGAAAAACAAACTGCTCCTTTTGTATTTAAATATATGTTAATAGGTATCCATCAGGTTTCTGTGCTTCCACAATGACAAAAACATCAAAGAAAATAAATATATTCATAAATAAATAATAAATAATTTAAAAAGCCAACATTAAATTGTACTTGGGGTCCTTCAATCCAGCTCTTCCCAGAGGGCTTGAACAAAATTTCTTGACACCAGTTAAAAACTTTCTTTTGCATATAGTGGACTTTGAACCAGGGTCTAAATGCCTGAGAAGAGATATGAGCCTGCATGACCTGAACACATGCCAGTGCGGGCCGTTACGTTCCAGTGCAGAAAAAGTCAGAACTGGAGGATGGGACATGGGGCACTGAATGTGGCTTTCCCAGCCCAGTGTCAGAGCAGCAAGCCCAGAGACCCTGGCACATAGCAAAGGGTTTGTTGCACAGCAAACAAGGACAGGGCTGCAAAAACACAATTGTAGGCAGGGGCTTTTTCACCCTGCCAGCTCTGCAAGGCAGAGCTCATGGGCTAAGCACGAGGCCATGTTAACAGGACGTCAGGGGAAATTATGTATCATTTCTGCCATTCATTTCCTTTCCTGGACTTCAGCCCAACTCTTCAGTTCTTTTCAGGACATTTCAGAAAGCATTACATAAAGTGAAAACCTCAGGCTTGCATCTAAAATTCAAAATTAAACTGTTACTCATATATCCTGGTTACCTTCAGAAACAGATAAAGAATGAATGATGCCACTGGCCAATACCCTCACCAATATTTTGGGGGTCATGTGGACTTGGATATGCAACTAAGAAGCTGATCAGGCATTAGGACCACAAGAAAGGGAGGACAGAGAAAGGAAAGATCTCTCCTACCCATCACTGTTTAGTGTAGCAGTGCTATGGAGTAAATTTGTAGTTTACACAATAACTACTTTTACAGCCTTGTCTGTGGTAACGCATCCTTCAGCCAACGCCCTGACCTCCCTCCCCTCACCACACACCATGGAGCTACAAGATATGGGAGTAAGGAGGTGGCTGCTTTGGGACATAGGTTGGTTGTTTTAAGACTTACAGTTGTGGGAATAAAATCAACTACTGCCCTTTAGTATTTTTTAAAAGCAGTTATTTCCACATCTGTGAAGGAAGCAGAACGTTAATGTAAATTGTGGCCTTTCTCGCAGACTTCCAACACGTTCATTTCTTGGCCTTTCCTAGAATGAAAACCCAGCTGGTGTGTTGTGTACATCTTAGGACCAAGTGTTCATCATACCTCTCTACTGATTCAAAATTGCAGACTTGTGAGAGGAAATTTTATTTGCAGTAAGGGCAAGAATCTATTGTGAGTCACCGTGTTTTTCTGCTGTCTGCATTAAACTGGAGTGAAATTGAAATCATACTTCAGTCCATATTTAAATGCCTTTTCTTGGCAGGAAGAATGAAAGTTTGGCCTCTGAACTCTGATTAGAAGCATGTTGCTCGGTTGGTAGCTAATTCTCAGCCTTATTGGGTCCTCCCTGTTGTCAACAGGACGGATCTTGTCCAACAAAAGCAACATCCTGTCAGCTACTCCTTCTTCCAGGAACCTGCCTTTTCCTCCCCCGCAACTGCTCTTTCTCCAGGTTCAGGCAAGAAAACAGTGATGCATGAAAGGGATAGAGCTACAGAAGGAATAGCCATCAGACTTTAAATTCATGCTTCCTATGGGCCGTATAATATTCTTCCCCATTCATGAGGTCATTGAGAGCGAACAAAATTCAGCCTCTTTCTTTAGTTGGTAAGGAGAATTAGATAAAGGGAAAAAATACCTTCATGTGAGGAAGTCATAAGGAAAGAAGGGGAGGTATTCTTAGGCTTCTCTCCGAGTATGCCAGGTCTTGTGGGTGCAGCTACAGGAATCCCAGTTAGGAGAACCAAAACAGGGAGGGCAGCCAGCCAGGTAATACAAAGACAATGCTCGGCTTCTTGCCAGCATCCTACCACTGAGGCCACAAGATTCCACACTTTAAGCCTCTTCTTAAGGGCATATGATAATTTATTTCCAGATGTTAGAAAACACCTGCGTAGATGTAGAGCATGCTGGGAAGAATGAGAAAAGGAGAAGGGCATGAGGAGGTTTGCAGAGGATGTCACAGTTTCTCATTGAAGGCTGGAGAGGAGACAGGCACTGCTCTGATGCTCTGTTCTCTGGGATTCGATATTCCCCCTTCTTTAGCCTAGCAGACTGGGAGACAGAAGACAGAGAGACCCACTCCATCAAAAAGGAGGGGGAAACAAAGGCACTCATTGGGATGCAACTAGCAGAGTGATATGCAAGCCCTTTCATTACCCCAAGGAGAATCAGGGCCTCAGGTGGTATGGGAGTGGGAGAAGACCAGGTCTTACCAGCCAAAGAACATGAGCGTCTCTCTTCATAAAGGAAATATATTGGAGGGAGATTGCTCTCTTTCACAAAGGGAAAGGAAAAGACTGAAAGGCTGACCTAGAAACAGGGGATAACACACACAATGGGGAACATGCAAGAGAACTGATGACAGCCTTAGGCATGACTTCAATATAGCCTAATAATTTACAGGAATGAATTAGCTGAGAACATCCCATAAAGAGTGCACAGTATTTTCAATTAATACTTAGGTATATACCATGATTATAAAATACCTTAGGGCTATCTATTTTTCAATGATGTGTCTATATTAATCCTGTATTTTTTTCACTAAGTGATGGCTGCTACTGACGGCTAAGAATGTTCTGCTTCAGTAAACTTTGATTTCACTTGCAGTTGTGCATTTATTAGGCAAGATTATCATCATCCAAGTTTCCAGGGTTGGGAATTCATTTGAAAAATATGGTCTATTTGCATTTAATTATCACATATTTACTGAGGAAAAATATAAACACGCCTGTTTTAGGCAAGGAATGGAGCCAGTAATGTACTGCAGACTTTGGATTGTGCTTTTTAATATAATCAAACTACTGTTATAAATATTTCACAGTTTCCACTGTGGAATAAAAGTTAATATGTTTTTTTCTGATTGGGGGTGGTGGGGGGTGGGTTATGTAAAAAACTAAGGATATTTTGCAATATTCTAAAATTACTGAGACTAATTTTTCATATCACATACAATATTATTAAAATTCACCTTGAAAAAGGATGTAAAGGGGAAAAAAATCCCCTCGATGAGAAGTAGCTACCAGTTCCAGCTGCTAGAAGAAGAAAAAAGAAGAAATACATTCTTATAAGACACCAAAGCTAAACAACAAGATGACAAGATGAGGAAATGTCTAGTTAACTTTTGAGAAACAAGTCCTGTGTTCAAAGTTCACATAGTCCTAGTCACTGCACAGACCTCTTACAACGTCCCCAGTATAACTGAGTCACAAAATGGAGTTGAAGGATTCCAACTTTACATCAGAAAGGCAGAATTATTGAACTGATATTAGAGAAGAGAAACAAATCTCATGTAATTTAAAAATTCCTGCATGAGTGATTTTCTTGTGCATCTGTTGTGGTGTCCTCTGTACAGATTTTGGTGGGCTGAAACAGGAAGAAATCAGCTTCTTTTCAACTAAGGACTTTCATCGCTCCACTGTGAGCTGGAGGGGCAAAAAAGACCATCTCTATAGACCATGCTGCACCCAAATTGTACTAGGTTAGAAATGACACACCCTGCGGGGTACTGGTGGGCGGAAGGGTGGGTGCTGGCTGCTAAGCCAAGGGGCAGGGAGCTTGGGACCAAGTACGTGGGACTGAGGTGAGGGGTTATATGTGTTGAGAAGTAAAGCTGAAGATGTCAGTAGGGTTTGTGAAGCATTTCATGGGGCCACGTGGAGGTGATTAGAATGCGATGAGGGGCTGTTTAGACTCCACTGATAGCTTAGAGACCTAACTCACATGTGAACACCTATACTGTCAGAGACCTTAGCAAGCGTCTTACGATACTTGAGATGCACAAGATGTGCTGATGTGACAGACATAACAAAGACCTTAGAGAAGACCTGCATTTTCTCAACCAGCAGCCAAAGGCTAGGCAGGCTAGCCCAAGGTGTCCCAAACAGTGCCAGACACCTATGTGTCACCCCTTCTTGTGTGAGGAACATAATTGTTGCTCAGTGGCTCCAGCAAGGAAGCCTACAGCCAAGAGAGCCTCATATTACTTGAGGAGAAACGAAACATACCATATCAGACAAGATGGGGATGAATCTCATGTAATGACAGCTATGGAAAGGGGAGAAGATCCTTCATGACAGTAAATTCAGGAGCCAGCACATGAGACTTACCCAGATACCAGTCATCTTAGGCTGATAAAGCCCCTGCTGTGATTTTGTTGCATTACAAAAATAAATAATTATTGGCTAAAAGCTCAGCTTTAAGCAATTTTTAAGTGGATTTACCCCTTTTTAGTTTGATTTTATTTTGAGAGTCTTAGAATGTTTGCTTAAAAATTATTGTAAATATATTTATTTACTGGTCTTATATAATATTATTGAACAAATTAATGTTAATGCATGTTCTTGCTACTTCAAGAAGCATAATATTACCTCTCATTGTATTACTCTGTAATGACTAGTTTTTACTTTTCACCTTCCTTCCTCATCTTTAGATGGTGTGAACATTGCCAGCTTTGTCATGTCTGTCTTACATAGTCTTAAACTTGAGGTTTGGTGTATTGAGATAACATTTTCTCTACACTGCTATGTTCTTCCACAGAAATCAACACTCAGTGAGATGTTAATAGCATGAGACAGATACAGTTTTATATTTTTACTAAACATTTCAAGAGCATCTGTCTTTGCCCTAACTACATCATTCCTTGCTTTTGAAATTACTTGCATAGCAATTTTCTACTTCTGAATTTGATTTCTGCTATCTGCCTTTTTAAAAAATAAAAATGGTATTAGGGTATATATGTTGCCAGTAACAAGTAAATATATACCATCAGCTGAAGTTTTCTGACAACTGGAACTTCACACACACACCTTTTTTCTTTTTTTTTTTTTTCCCATTCAATTCACCACTACTGTCAGTAAGTCTACTTAGGTGTGTAAGACTCATTCATACAAATAAGTACTTGCAGTTATGTCCCATGAAGAAAACAAAATAGGCTTCAGGCATTTGGCCAGCTGATTGTTGATGACTTGACATTTATACAGCTCATTCTGCCCATGAACAATAACATTTATTGTGCTGTGAGTTCAGGAACCAAGTATAACAGGAACCAGCAAAAGATGGCTAAAATTAAGCAAGGCAGAAAGGAAGGCCATAATGTAGAGCCATGGTTGTTATTTAATTTCCCTTCAGAATTGAGAGGGAAAAACAGGACCATTCTTTCATCCATTCTTCTTCTCTAAGAAAACCCCACAAAAATGCGCAGATACAGACCACAGAAACTTCAGACCCAAGGTCCTGGTTTGCAGAGATTCAGCTTCTGCCAAATGGGCATAATTAAGAGCATGGGATGACTCTAAATGAAAGCAAGACTTAAGCTGAATATGAATAATCTCATCCCAATATCCACTGGTACTAAAGAGAATGGCATCCTGAGGTCTGAAACACACACCCATCTCTATGCATACTACAATATTCAAAGGGAATGAGATTTGGCAGCCACATAGAAAGACAACAAGGAAAAAAATTATCACTGTCCTCTTTTTTTACCCTTTCTGAAAACAAACAAACAAACAAACAAACCAAAAAAAACCCTAGAGGATTCACTCCAATCATTCTGCTCAATAAGGAATGAAATTCTGAAAGAGCAGATGGTTGTTACTTTCAATGAATATTAAGTATTTTTAAAGTTTTTGAAAATGTTCAGATTTTCATTTAGGAATTGAAAAGTTATTCAGTGGAACTACAGAATATCTAAAATGAAATTCTGGTCTCACTGGGCTTTTATTCCCTTCAGCAGGTCTAAGATTTCCACCACAGTATTTCTCAAAAATCCATGTAGAACCTAGATGGCAGATTCAGCCTTAGTTTTTCTCAATATTGACAATTATTTGGCTAATTAATTTATGATATTCAACCAAAAGATTATTTAATTCTCAGAAAATACGTAATGCATTAGAATTAAGTACGAGTAAAAAGTTAAACATATGCCTATGGTTTATGTTAGTAAGTTGATTTTTGATAGTGCTTTATGTAAAACATAAAATTGTAAGTCATAGAGAATACTTCCAAAAATAGAGGAATTGGCTTGATTTTAATCTGCAATAGCTGGGATACCCTGATACTGGGTTAAGAAGGAGCTTTGTGCCAAAAGCAGTTCCTCCTTTAAAGTGTATGTTCTCTTACAGCACCTGGTCTGCAGTATCTTGAAGAGAAACAAGACAGAGAAAATCAAGATAAAACAGGTTAATGTCAGCGAACTTATCCCTTCACCTGAAAAATATCTCGTATATGTATGGCTTCATATTTATTCCCTTTTCTGATGGTGATTAGTAATTAGCAACATACTATTCAGATGACCATATAACAAAGTTAGTACTTAACTGTAATGGCCAGGAAAGATTAAAACACTTTCTTGTGAGCTTTCTGGCTCATGCTCAGGTAGAAAAATATCATAAGAATTCCCTGTCATACAGCATTTCACAGCCATGCTTTCAGGCATTCTTCGAAACAAAAACTAAACAGCTGTGAAACAACAATTTACAAACAAACAAAATAAAACAAACAAACAAAAAACCCCCAACCAAACAGAAAATAACCCAATTAGGCAAAAATTCTCTGATGTGTTTTGATCTTATTAGATTGGAGATGAGTAGTTTGGGTCAGTTCTTCTTTTATCAGCGTGGTTCACATGTTCCTACGAAACATGGTTTATTACAGTGTATTTACAAACTATCACTATATAGAACAGAAAAACAAAGCAAAACTGTTAGAATGTGCTTATTCTTAATGCAGTGCACCCAGGTCCTACTTCAGCAAAGAAAAGCTTTATTATTTAACAGATTGAGACATACTAAAGAGAAATCAACTGACTTGCCTTTTGCTGGACTAACTATTGACTGGAACATTATCATTTATGTTGAATTCAAAAGGCCAGATCTTACAAAAATCTAAATTAAATTCTGCTACAGCACATTTGAGATTGATTGAATGTAGTAAGAGTTGGGGATACTGCTTGTGCCATAGAATAAAGACTTAACTGTCATGAGGAAATCATGAAAATTAAAAATTGTCCTCTGTTTTCAGATTCTGTGTACCTCTGCAGAAATGGGGAATAGGAGAGTGGGGATATACCGCGTTCAGATCATGGATTTTGAAGGGGAGAAACCGTGCAGTGGTGGCTTTTCTATAGCAATCATTTGCTTCCACAGATCACTGAACTCCTCAGTACATGATTCAGGAGCCACAAAACCATTCGGGAAGGGAAGGGAAGGGACATATGACTAAATTCAGATCTGAATGATGCTGGACGACTATGGAGACTAAAGCTCATTCTATCAGTTTGCTACATCACTTCCATCCAAATTTGTGTCTTTTTTCCTGTTGGCATGAATACCCTCAGTCACCTGAGTCATTCTGCCCCGGCAGCTCCCCAGTGTGAAAGGAACATCTGTGAGATGAGGAATTTGCAACCTGCTCCTTTCTCACTAGTGACTGTTTAACTCTGTTCACATGAAAGCAACTACATGGAGCAGGCTGATGAAATAGCCCTGTGTCATACAGCATAAGAACAACTTGTTCCTCCCACAGGTAAACAGAAGAGACACAGAATGGACTCTGGTTTTGTTTGTATATAAATACATTTATATACATACATAAGTAGTTTCAAATTATACTCATTTATAGGCATATATCTTTGTATATATAGTACATACTATATGCTATTAAAATTTACATAAATGTAATATATTTTATTAATATCTTACTAATAAATATAAATAATAGTACTACATACTTACACATGAGATAAATATTAAATAATGATGTGGTTAATTGTTCAGTACCAAGGCCCAAACAATAGCAAAACTCAGCATCAGGCACAGATATTTCCATAAACAGGTGTGGAGCTTGGCAGACAACTCTCTCCAACATATCGTGGGCCAGAAATGGGATCACAAGTCCTGGGGGGTAAAACACCATTACTCCTGAAGGTTCCCAGTGTGAAATAGCCATCTAAGTGTTTTTTTAAAATTGTCCTGATAATGTGCATCATTGTTATTATTTTTCATTTCTGATGTTTGGGATGTTTTGCAGAGGAATACTGAGTTTCAAAGAAATAATGTTAAAACCGTTAAACCACAAAATTGTTAAAGACACGTGTCTTTAAGGATAAAATTCTGAGCAGTCTAGAAATTACAGGGAAGCTTAGTGTCGTTTTCTATCCTTCTGTATGTCACCTGGAGTCATCAGTGAAAGTCTGGGACATAGTTATGAAAAAAAACAGTTATGGCATGGGACAAATTAACATTTTTTCACAGGAAAAGTACCCAGCCAGGGCTGCATTCCTGTCAGTGGTCATATAAGCCCTCAGCAGTTGAATGAAATAAGGTTACAACACAGCAGTTGAGAGAGTAGTGTTTACAATATTTCTTGGCTTTTGCAGTTCAGTTCAGCTTCAGCACTAAAAATAATAAACAAGTCAGGCCTCCAAAACACACACAGGTTGTTTAAAAACTCTGAACTTCTAAAAAAAATAGCACGTCTGAAGATACTTTGTGCATTTCTGTCGTTTTAGCTTTACTGTACAAACACAAGAGACATAAATACAAAGTTTAAACCAAGGACAGAAGAAAAAAAATGCAGAAGATAAGGAGAAAAACAGTAAAATGACAGAACTTCTGTTAAAAGATGAGAGGAGAGAGCACTACAATACAACCTGGGAAAATGTCATGTGCAACTATAAAATGTTTATATGTGTTGACTACTGTCTGGGAACTGTTCATTACTATGGGAAGTGGGAAAAGTGACAGAGCAGCAACGAAAAAGGGGACTGTGGAACATATCCAGCTGTGAGAGGGGAGGAGAGAGTGATCTGCATTCTTCTGTGTCTAATTTCACATTTTAATTTAAAATAAAAATTAAATTCTTTATAAAAAATAAATTAACCTCTACTCTTCCCACCTTAATTCACAACCTCCCTTCGTGAAGGCAGTTCATTTTGAGTAGAAATATGAATTGAAACCCCAGAACGAAGGGGATTTTGTTACAATTAGCCTACCATAATTAATAGATCAGTAAATGTGTATTGTATTAACCTCCAGCAAGTGCTAAGTAAAGGCAATTTGCAACAACATCCCTTCACAAACAGCATTTCCTATTGCAAGAAACACCATACTGGTTGATAAACGAGAAGGCCACACACCTTTGTCTTATGAAGATACTGAATTTGGCTTTGCAACACTCTTTTTTTCACATGGAACGGTCTAAATGTTAGGTGAGTGTGTGTAGCAAAACTCAGCTGTGCTGTAGCACTGCCTCCCAGGGCTCCCTTAAAATAACGCACCCCTGCACACCTTACCCGCTACGGCAGTTACAGCGCAGGTCTGGAGACACCCATGGCAGCTCCAGGTGATGCCCAACTAGGATTGCCAGGGCTGGATTCAAGTGAGAAGATGCCTTGAGACCCCATGCACAGGTTTTGCAGGCTGCCTGCAGTCCACAGGACACCCTAGGAGAATTCTTGCTCTGAAGTATTTGAAATTGGGTCTAAACATCGGAGATGCATCGACGTGGGCAGCTCCTTAGGGCAGCACAGGCACCTTGCAGCCCGAGTTTTGTGACTATGGCTATCGTGACAAAAACCTTGTTCCCAGCAGTATTTCTCTACCAGTCAGGACAGAGCAGAAATAAATACATTCACAAAATAAGCACCAGTAATAAACCCAACAGAAATTCACATCAGTATAGATCAGAAAGGATTCCTGTTGACACTGTCACAGCTTGTTGGGTTTTATAAACCAGTAAATCATGCTTAACGAGCCAGTAAATTTAAACTTTTTAAAAATCTTCTCCTGTTTCCTTTTTCTCATCAATCTGAAAAAGATGATTGCTTGCTCTTAAGTATGGTAATATAATATGTACTATAGTGTTGGATATAACTAAAAATACTATTGTTTTAAAAATCCTCAGAAAATATACTGGATGGTTTCTCTTGGACTGATATTCCAAGGCATACTGGGAGCATCTAAAATGATAAACAATGCCTCAGTTTATGAGATTTTTATGTGACCTTTTTTTAGAGTAAGACCATAAAAAGAAAATGTTTCCATTGTTTTCATTTACCCTGAATAGATTATCTTCTGGGTACAGTTGCTGAAGTAGATTATTACATTTTGCTTTCCTTTCAAAAGCTGGGTTAAAACCTGCTTAGGTTCTGTGAGAAATGGGTTTTGCAATATTAGGTCAGTTGCAGCTAAAGTTCATACATAAAATTTGTTCTCTTTGTACAAAAAAAACAACCGCAAAGAATTCAATCAGAACAGAGCAGATGCCTTGTCTGAAGAATAGGAGGCTGCAGATCTCATAAGATAGGACATATTGTACTTGATCCTAAAACTATTCAACCATTCTAATATACTAGTTTTACATCAATAGTCAGACAGACCCCTAGTCCTAGGCATATTATGATGCTATATACAAACATACAGCAAAAAACCTGTCCATGTCCCAAAGAACTTGCCAACCAAATACATATTTTAATAGGATTAGCATATAAATAGTTATACTCTACCTTATTATCTATAAATACATACTTGTATGTATGAAAATACCTGTTTGTGTACATATTTCTGTTATTTCCTAAACTTGATGTTCTTGTTCAAGGCCCATGGAAACCAGTGGGAATGTAAATGATTACACTGATTTTCCTAGACTTTGTCTCAGGCTAGGAGTAGGGTACAGCTCTCCTGATCATTGGTGACTACAAGGTTGCCATCTATATTTGAGCTAGATGTATATCTGAGCTATTTTAAAAAGCAGAGGAGTTCCCAGGCAGTGGGTGTAGGGTGCCACTCGCCTGATCAAACATTGATGTCTACTTTGGGATTAGTCGCTCTCTAGGCTCCACAGGTTGTGCTGATCAGGTCTCCATGAACTGTACAGGAACTGCGGCACTCTCCCTGCAGAAACCTAAAGTTCAGGAGGCTGAAACCCACACGAGGGTATTTAAAGGATCCAAGGACTGAATTGATTTGTTTCCTTGTTACCTTTATATATACATATACACAGGGTAACACAAATTTTCAATTATAAAACTTGTGTATTTGCAGGGACAAGAATTTTCTAAAAAGGTGGAGGAAAGGGTCCTGCCACCTCCCATCAGGCTACATCTCAAACAGCAGCCACAGCAGTTTGCAAACCTCCAGCCTACAGAAGTGCCAAACCTCTTCCCAGCTCTTCTTGCTGAAGAATTAAGCTGTGATCCTCTGAAGCAACATTATTGCTATTTCACAGAATCATAGAATCGTATTTCAGCTTCTTACCCAGCTTGGTTCAGAGATACATAGGAAGCAGAATGGTGCCATCCAACATTAGGATTGTTCATATATACACATGTGCACACACATCCTGATGCCCAGATGCAGGTATGCAAACTCATCCATCTCCACTTTTACATAAGATCCTGTTTGCTGAAGAAAAAGTTCCAAGCTTTTATTTATTCAAAATACAATTTTGCAACCGTTGCATGTGTAATTTGTCATGGGTGACGGGCTTGCAACATCAGGCATGAACCAGACAATCTATAGAGAGTTGCTGGCTTGAAGCAATTCACGTACTGCAATACCACTGCTTAAAGACAGACAGACTCACAAGATTTTGTTGTTATTTTTGTGGAAGGAGAGAGCGAAATATATCACTGGTCAGACATCACATCTGTATCAAGGCTGAATCTTACAGATGTAGTCTTTGCTACTCTGCTGGTGACCACTGTTGTGCCAGGGTAATGCAGAGATGGGCATACACTAAACGCCTGTGCTGCATTGAATCTAAGTGGATTTTTGAACATGTCATTTTAAATCTACCACCACACTTTCCCCCCCCGTCCCCCCCCTTTTTTATAAACATGCATTTCCACCACAACACTGAAATTAGAAAAAGAAAATAAAGACCTGTCCTTACCCCACACACTCTCAAACCCAGCTTTGGTCATCAGCTGCGAGCCACCCTTACCGTTCTTTCTGTCCGTATGTTTAAATCCCTGGAAGCAGACACATTTCAAGCACCATCATGACACTATTTTAATCTTTGCCTTGCAGACTAAAAAATTAGTGTTACATCCTCAGCAAAACTATAACACCAAATAAATATCATGTAAGGGCAGTACATAAATAAGTTATAGAAGGGAAGAAAAACGTTGTAAAGGGAAAGTATTTGTGACATTTATAAGTGAGTTTTCCTAATGTGCAGTGTAAAATTGAAATAAATGGAAACTTTAAGAAATATTCTACATAAGGCAGAGTCCAAAAATGCAGAAGGTTATGCAAGGCTAACTGTAAAAATAAGCAGATGAGTCCTCTAAAATAATATTGCAACATTTTTTGGCTTCCATTTATTGGTTGCCATAGGATTTTTACTCAGTGAGCAACTGCTAAACACAAGGCTGCCTCATACCATAGCTTGGCTTTTAAGAGAAGAAAAACATTAACATTGTTTAATGAACACACTTGTCTGGAGAAGTATTAGCAAATGCTAGGAACTCGTTTTCCTACTGCCTAAAACCAGAGAGATTTGCAAGTGTTGTGTTTATTGCGCTGTGCTCGATTTGAATCTTCCTCTCTGACAACACGCAAATTTCTCTCTCGAATAAAAGGCAACTTGTTTTCGTGGGAAGTTGTGAGGGATGAGGAGGGGAATCGAAGAGCAAACAGGTTGAAGTGCCACATACACAACAGAGAGGATTGCAAGGCACCTTTAATGAGCTATTAGAGCTACACCAGCTGCTTCTGGAGCCAGGGAGCACATCCTCTGGTGGACACTGAAGAAATGGAAATGCTTTTCTAAAGCATTTAATTTCTCTACTTAGGTTGTAGTTTTTTTATTTCACTGGGTGCACATCCTACATGGAGGTGTAACAAGAGGAAAATAAAAGTGACATGCTATAAAAAGACAATAAATGCATTTGCTGTTCATTTTTTATTCGGTCGTCCAGTATATCTTGATGTATCAACATTCATCATTACTATTTTTTATTATGATGATTTATTCTGTCTCTGCAGTTGGGTTTATTTCTGGGTTTTATCCAGTGACAGCTGGATGTAAAAGTCTTAAAGAAGCCCACATGTGCCTGTGGCTGCGTGCTTTCTCACGTATTACGTAAGGGTCAGGCCTCCTTCAGACTGAAACCCTTCTGGACCAACAACATTTTCTAGCTTATTTCGTAAGTGGCCATTTCTGAAGAGGGAAGGAGAGCATTTTCCCACGTAAATTATACATGTATTTATATTTTTAAAGGTACCCAAGTGTTGACACCTAGGAAACTCTCAAGCTAATGAGAGAATAGCGTTCTGAACCTTAGGTTTTTAAAAGTTAAGGTGTTAAGGTCTTCTGGATGACTCTACATGAATGCCCATACAGATGTGCCCACCCACTGCTGTCTGAGATGCTCAAGGGCACCCCACTACATCTCCAGCTGTCTCTTCACAAGAGGTCCTTCTTCCACAGCTTCGGTGTCACATCTGCAAGCCTTGTGTAGATGTCTTGGATACCTGGTCTATCTCAAAAGGAACGAGATGTTTGTGTATGCAAACGAACGGGGGCTCTGGCAAGCAGGGAGGATTAATCCCATCTAACTTTAGACATCTATGCCTGAGCCAGTCACACTGAGCTCCTTTTATAGTCAGCAGAGAGAAATAGAGTTGCCAACACTTAGCCGGATAAATCCCACCCCTGAATTCCACTTGTGTAAGCCGTAACTCCCAGTTTCAACAGCATTAGCTGGTCTGAATCTTGTCCTTGTCCTCCCTATACATATAAAACTGGCAGTGGGTTTCTCTGCCCCTCTGAGAGGAACTTGATTTAAGAAATGAGAGGTAGAACAAAGCTTGAGCTTGTCTATACTGACTCTCAAAGTGCGGTCAGCCTCCCCTGCTGTGCTCTGACAGGGTAACCTTTTGTTGTGACAACCACCCTGGTACAAGATTTGAAATTGCCCTGAGTATCAGTCTTCGGTCTAGTTTTGCAGCAAAATCATGATGGCTCCACCCCAGACAAAGCAGCACACAGCCCATCTACTAACCTCCTAAAATAAGGTCTTTCCTAGGTCTCTAGGGATTATACCTGTTACTGATTCAGCTAACTGGAACACTCAGTATATTGATGGTGTCAAGAAGTTGCAAAGAAATATTGAAAGATGTGGCTTAGACACTTTTTTTCCACTTCACTGAACAACTGGCACCCAACAGCTACAACGTTAGAAACTCTGCTTATGGATGGAAGCAGTAATATTCAGTCTCTTAATCCCACCTATCATTAGAAAGAAGATAAGAAGCCTTCTACCCTTTAGAAAACTCTGGTGCTTCTGAGATAGATAACCCTTGGATATCAAACATGCATTTCTCCCTTACTTTTATGGTGTGCTCACCACGGTGGTCTCCAAATACACTCTGAGTGACCTGGCAGCACAAACCCCAAGGTAGCAAGTGTGATGTCCAATTGCAGTTGTCCTAGAAAAAAGCAAAATGTATTGTCAGGTAGGAAAAGACAGAACATAAAACTGTTGAAACATAATAACCTAGGGATTTTAGTCTTTGTTCTGCAATTTAGGAAAACAGATTACCAAGTCTATGATTGCTTGCATAAAATGCCCTGTATCTGCTATGTTTATCTTCATGACTTATGTATAGGCAAGACCACCCAAAACCTAAAACCTTCATTTCTCTGAGTATTAGTAACTACAGAAAATGGTGATGATGTTGTTGAAGGAGAACTGTAGAAGGAGCAGAACAATATGCTTGTTAAATTAAGGGGGTATGTTACCAATAGATTTCAAGGCATTTTGCAAACTCAGTTGTAAAATCCCAGCTAACTTGATGGAAGAAATAAGGCACAGGTTTCCCCTTGCTCAACTAGCAAATAAGTAGAACTCAAAATACAATTTGACCCTTGACAGGTCAGCATGCAGAGCCATTCTGGAACAGGTCAGCAATGTTTCTCCTATACGAGGGGCAAAGGGCATTGTCTTCCTTACCTCTACCTATGCAGACTACTCTGAAAGGAAAAAAAAAAGAGAGGAAGGGAACAAGTACCCTGCATGTCCCGTACTCTGAGGACATAAATTCAACCTTGACCTTGTCCTGGCTTCCAACACACACAGCTAAATTTATCCTGGAAAAAATTCATCCTGCAGTGAAATGTGGTTTATGCTCATGGCCTGATCAATCAGTAGGGATGAAATCAGACAACTCTGACTACTCCAGTTTTATCAGCTGTAGTCAATAGCAAAATGTCAGTGGATTTCTCTGAATCATGCATTTCATGCTGCCTGATGTTCCTTTTTTAAATTAAAGGCAGCATACTGCTAACTTTCTGACAAATCTCGCTGCTGTCCTGAGGTTACATGAGATCACTGGTTATTCATGTTAGCAGCTCCTCAGAGCAAAGACTCGATATTCTACACAGTACCAAGAAAACAGATTTGTTGACATTTCTCGTCATGTTGAAAAAAAGGAAAAAGAAAAAAAGATTTTTTTTTTCTTTCTCTACCATAACATCTCTGTTGCAATCATGCTATTGCTCTTCCAAGATATGCTCCTTTGACTGAATTATAGAGTTTGTAAAAAGTAACAACTGGTAAAATATGCATGTACTTACTCATCTTGAGCATGTTGTTTTGATTGGCCTTGATTTGAGCTACCAAGGGGAGTCGGCACATTATGTAATTTTTGAAACAAGGTTCATTCCAATAAAAAGTTTGTGTGTAGTAAAATCTTCTATCTTAATGCAGCTGGACCCCTGTCAGAAACTCAGTACCCAGAAGAGCTGAAATTTTTACCCGTGGATACAAACCATCTTACAGCCGCTGTAAATGCTGTTCATATGGAACAAACACATTTCTTGCTAATGTGAAAACTAACACTCTTATTTAGCAATTAAGAGCACTTACAAATTACAATTAATCTGCAATTATGGTGATTACACATAGGAGAGAGTAAAATACAAGTTATGAAGTAATAAAATGCTCATTGGTGACCAGTAAGCATGAAGTCCCCTCTTCTAGCAGGCTGACATTGAGCTTGTAAAATTAAGCCATAACCAAATTAAATGGAACTTTTTCAACCCATGATATTCTGACTAAAAATGCATGCCTAAATTTTATCCTAATTTGCAGTGACTGAACGAGATCAAATTCTAACCATAAACTACTATGAACAGTTATGAACAATGAACTAACTTGGAAGAAAAAAAAAAAAAGGAAGGCTGAATAAAGAAGGAATTGCATCAGGTGAGTGAGTGAGTGGTCACTAGGTGGGACCAGCAGTCCTTACGGAGCAATGAGACTCCTCCTGTGGGAGAACACACAAATATCCAAGCCAGGTGCTGGGAGCAAACACTGACATTGTCCTCTGGAAGGTCAGCATAGAACATAAGTGTATACTTGACCATATTTTATAAAGCACAACATGTAGGGGTTGTTGAGTCAGATAAGCAGAAATCAGACACTTTGCCCCCACACCCTGGAGGCATGGGGCAGGGGCAGAGGGCAGGGGCAGCAGCCTCCTGCCCTGCTCCCCGCCAGCCAGCAGCAGCTCTCCTGCCTTCCGCGCTGAGCGATGGCACACAGGTAGACGAGCACACAGAAGAGAAGACCAGCGTTTGCACTGCTGTGTCACACCGTCCCTTTTCACTGTGTCACTTTGATCGGTTTTGTGCAGGCCGAAACTTCAGATCTGGACTTCCCTGTGAGGAGGGGCCGCCCAATGCCCACCTCCAACCAGCTGTGAGCTAAACACTCATGGAGATTAACATGGGAAAAATCAAGCTTGGTGATAGCCCCACAGATGATTACAGGAGCCTTATCAAGCACGAAGTGTTTCAGTCTTTCCAGGACCAACTCCGGTGTCAGGGGGCAAGCGGGAGGCACGGACAAACACACCGCTTCCTACTCGATGTGCTGCCTTAGCAGTATGCGTTTTGCTAACCTAATCAGACGAAGATAAACACCTTGCAATATACTGTATAACTGACGTCAGCTTTTTGTGTGCTTGGAATGATGTCAGCACCAGCTTTGCCACCACCCTTTAATCTCTCGAGCAGAAATCAACGCAGCAGCTAACCTATTACTTTCCGGAGGCTGCCACACCGAGATGATGTTATTTTTCCCCTGCAGGCTATGGCTGTTGTGTGAAGGAGTCAGGAGAGCCAGAAAAATGTGATCCACTCCTGTACTGAGCCATTTTTCGCGAGGAGTTTAAATTAATTTAAACTGAATAATAGCTAGAATAAATGATACCTCTCGGCACACAAGTCAGGCTCATTTAGGCCCTTAAGAAACAAACGAGCACAAATAATAGCAAATTAATTTCTCAAGATTTACACTACCAACACTGTAAATACATTTTTCTTCATGTTTAAATACGCTCACCAATATGCTTAAAACTTTCCAAGCCAAATATGGCCTAAAGTTTCAAACTTGCATGAGACCTCTGGGAAGGCATCTCAGGAGGACCAAAATTTCAGGCAAGTAGCCTAAATGAGCTTAATTCAGAAGTCAAAAAAGCAGACTTGGAGGCATGGAAACTGGTACCAAGAATGTAACTAGCAAGGACACTGGTAAAAGCAAAAGTCAGTGCCAGAACTGGCCTGACCTAGGTGTGGGTTTTTTTTTTCCTTTTTATGAAATAAATTCTCCCCAGTCATTTTTCATGTTGCAGTGGAATTACATGATATTACAGGTCACTTATACCCCACTTTACTTACACTTTGATTTCAATTTGTCTCATCGTGTTACCAATTTTCAACATTTGCTTCTACTGAAAGAATAGGAAAGTTACAAGCTAGTTAAGTTGTTAGCTATACTGTCACTTATTAAATTAGCAAGTTTTCAATAGAAACCTTAGACAAAATTTTAAGAATAAAGAACTGATCATTACTAATTCTTTTGGTATTCATTATGCTATTAGTCACAGAGCTCACTCATACATTTCCAAATTGCAACATAATCATTTCAGGATGAGGAGTATTATTTTTTCCCCTTCCCAATAATTTTTTCTTGGCATCACATTTCATACCCTTCCTCTCCAACTGCCAGGAAAGTGTGGTTTAAGTTTTTAGGGGCTTGGGCTGGAGGTTTGGGTTTTTTTCTTCTTTTTCCTCCAGAAACACAGGTTTACCAAGATTATGTCATCTCTAAGAGAATGCATTTTTAATTGACTTGTTTATCCCCATAACACATGCACACCTCAGTAAGGCTAAGGGATCAAGTTATGACATCATGGTGCCAAAGGAGCAATTGTCAGTTGTTTGTGCAGTCCTGAAAAAAGCCTGTAGCTTGAAATCACACATAGTGCTGCACTGACAAAATAAATGTTGTGGTAAATAACGTTTTAAAAATACCTT
>NW_010248151.1:0-21321 GCF_000690775.1 Eurypyga helias | reverse complement strand
TCTGTCAGGGGTGGAGGTGGGGTAGACGAGACAGAGGAGCTGGGGGACTTGTGCTCCCATTCTGTGAAATGGTTTTGTTTGCAGGCAAATCTTAGTTACCCTGCACAGATGTGAGATCATCCCTTTCCCCAAGACTGGGAGGCAGCTGAGCCCATCCGAATCTCTGCTCAGCAAAATCTTGCATCCCACTGCAGCTGCTACCTGAATCAAGGGTCGAGCAGCACTAAGAAAGCTCTTGAGGCATTTCTGCAGCAGGCAGTCCTACACCCATCCTCCATTGACAGCACCCATGAAGGAGGAATAATAAAAGAGCCAGAAGTCAGCTGTTTGAATCACAGGTCTCCTGCTCAGGTTTCACTTTAGGGACAAGGAGGCTCCAAAAGCAAGGCACCCCTTCAGGATTTTATAAAGCCGACTTCAGCTGCCAAAGGATTCCTCCACAGTAACACCAAGAAAGCTTTTGCCTTGAATAAAAAATTCACTGCAAACGAGCAATCATTAGTCAGCCGCATTCTTCATATAATTACTGGCAGGGAAAAAGCAAGCGTGCAGGTTGCTGTAAAATAAGGTCTAACTACTTCCACCCAAACAGAACAGAAGCTGTTCACATAAGTTTTAGTGGGGGAGAGGGAAACCCTCAGTGCTTCCCCCTCCCCTTCTTGCTATGACTGATTACAATCTGCCTTTTTTTCCCTGTAAAGCACATTTATTGTGGGAGTTTGATTTGAAAGAGTTTCAAGCAATTTAAACTTTGGCTGCAGGCATACAGATCATTTAAAAACTATTGTCAAGCCTTTCTACGCATTAGTAACATTCCTGGTTGGTGTCATTATCAACGGTTTTAATTCTCAACCTACCAACTGAACTATCCAACACCTGCCAGGACTTACCGAGAATGCAATCACGCAGCACGAAGTTAGCCAGCCTGACACCAATCCCTGCGCTTGCAGCTTTGGTGCAGCGCTCGTATGTTGAAGCGGCAGGGTCGGGGTGGAGGGTGTTTCTTTAGGGGTTGATCATTGAACTGCTGGAAACAGACTGCATCCTGGGTCAAATCAAAGCCCTGTTCAAATGGTCTTAACAGATCAGAATTCATCTGCACTTGTCTATCATCTCACTACCTGCATCTACTAATTATTATCCAAGATGAATGACAGAAATAGAATCCAGGCTTAAATATAACCAGTAAATTAGGTATGAAGTGCTATATTTCAGCATCATCCTTTTTGGAACACGCACGTTTCCCTAGGCCTTTTTAAAGTGCAAGTGCCAGCTTGCTCCATTTTGGTATCTCTCTTCATCAGCCAAAGAGCCTCCCATCACCAAAAGACATAGCTCTTACTGAATTTCAATACCCTACTTGAAAAAGGTAAACGGGCTTGATAAGTGGCACGGACAAGCCAAAAGAAAATAAACAAAATAAAAGCCAGTTTCATTCATAGCAAATGGTAATTGTTTTTTATGAAACGTCTTACAGTGTTACCTTGTAAATGTAAGTGCTAAGCTTTCTCAGCACACAGGTCTGGCAAGAGTTTGTTAGCAGCACAAAAAATACCAGCTAAACGATCCTAACGGAGCAAACTCCTGCAGCACCTCAGACATTCAGTAAGAACATCGTTCACCACTGAAGTTTAGTTAAATATGCACAATTTTATTTATTGAAGAGATTAGGACAAAAACATTAAACCAAATACATGACAAAGCACCAGAGGCAGTAAAACCCCACCATGCACATCACCAATCTTTCCTCCTATAAGGTACTTATAAAATAAAAAAAAAAAAGTCCTTCTTGACACAGCACCATCTTCAGAGTGTAAAAACATTACTCCTTTATATTCTTAGTTACCAAAATAGAACCAAGGCAGGTCAGCTGCAGCTAGCTTTGTCTCTTGATAAAGAACTGTGAAACATCCTCTTGAGAGTGGGACCATAACTTTCCTGCAAGGCAGGCAAATAGCATCCATACGTCAAATGCCAAGTAGCTGTACGCACATGCCACATACTATAATTAAGCACAAATTCAAGTAACATTTACATACTACAGAGTCCACATGTACCTACCCAAAAAACATGACCACTTCACAAAACGTATACAGGCAGTAATATCAGAACAACTGAGGTACTGGAAACACAAATATTTATGCCAAGAGATTTCAATATCATACAGCAATATAAAAGCAGTAATAAAAACATTTGCCAGTCTAAATCAAATAAAGCTATCTAGAAAAAAAAAAAAAAGCTAAATAAAAAGTTATTTAGGGACAGAAATACCTGAACAGAAAAGAAGTGTGTTAACTACAGCATGTAACATGTCATCCCAAGTCAACCCGTAATTGAAGTACTGGCTTAATACATCACTACTGTGACATTTTCTTCAATAAATAGAATAAGTCTTGACAATACAAAAGGTGCATATTACTGTGTATGTTTCAAGAGGAATATCTGTAATATAAATGTTCAGCTTATTAATACCCTCTTATTTCTTATTCTGGACATAAACAAAAAAAAATAAACCCAAACAATTCTTTTCCAAAGTTGAAAGGAATCCAAAATAAAAAAAACCCACAATACTCTTCTTCAATAATAAGGAGCCCTCTATTTACACGTGGGCCAGTCAGTTAAAGAAGAGATCGGTTCTCAGATAAAGACACGACTAAGGGCTTTCCGCCCTCTCCAGTCATATACGTGCAGCATGGCAGATATGGAAGCCAGTATCTCGTATCTTTAAAAAAAAAAAATTATATAGTTTTCCTTCCCGCTCCCCCCCCTCCCCCCATTATAGCAGTAATGCATCTGGAAGTTTGAGTTATAATAGCTTCCTGCAACAAACCATTTGACACAAAACAGAACAGCTTGTTAAATGACAGTTACTTCCCCTTAAGGGAACAAAGCATTAAAATGTCATTTCCTGACAAGAATATTAAGTAGTTTATTTAGAAGAAATGAGTTGAAAATAGCTATCAAGAGACATGAACTGAAATTTTGTTTGGTTTTAGCACCCACTTTTCATGTCCATCTTTGTGCACCTAATTTTTTCCTTAAATTAATCCCATTAATTATTAGACATCCGATTAAAAAAAGTTAGCCAATTGTTGTATTTTCCCTGAATAATGGCTGAAGTTAAATATCTAACAGTGCGATGCCAAGATGTGAGCTGAGGCAAAAAAGTTTCTATTTGTTGTGAGTTACCACTATTTTTAATGGAACAGAAACAGGAGTGATACAGCTGCACCAGAATTGGCATGTGCAGTCTCCTTGGCTCCAAAAAGTGAGAAGCTACAATTGCTCCATGCTGCCTTTTCTCCTCCAAATCAATCTAACCTGATAGCAAGCTCCCCCCACCCCCCCCCAATCTGTCCCCATGCTACATTTGTTATATTAGCTCCTTGTGGAGGTTCCCTCTCAATCTGAGGACCTCAAGTGTCTTTTGCTACCAAGCTAGGCTGATGCAGGATGTGATTTAACACGGTCAGGAAGGGCTCCTTCATGTGTCCATCTCCAGGTTGTGTACCTTCTGAACAACAGTCTTTGTGCTCAGTTAAAGAATGGGTCCAAGTCTTCTTCCATGTTGACATCAGGCACCAGCTGATCTGATACTTCCTTAGCACCATATCCTGAATTCGATACATTAAAATCTGTAGAAAACCAGGGATGGTCCAGAATTTCCTGTGAAGTCAGCCTTTCCGATGGCTCCCGACGCAGTATGCTACGTATGAGGCATTTTGCCTTGGGGGATAGAGTTTCTGGAATGTTAAACTGCCCACGACGGATCTTGCTGAAGAGGGAACTAGGCTCAATGTCATGGAAAGGATAGCGTCCAACTAGCATCGTATAAAGCATGACACCTAGACTCCATACGTCCGCTGCTTTGCCAGAGTAGCTGCCATTTGTGTTCAAGATCTCTGGACTCACATAGGCTGGGCATCCATGCTTATCAGAGAGAGAGTCATCATTTCCTCTTAAAATATAAGCGTCTTCTAGGCTTTCCAATTTCACTCTAGTCCTGCGGGCAAAAAAAACCCAAAACCATCAAGGTAAGCAAACATCAAAACACAAATTCTGGGCGATTACAATTACATGGTTATAATAGTAATAATCTACAAAATCCAACCACAGAAGTGCAACCATTTAAAATTCCACTCACAGCATTTGTTACAGATAATTGATACTGTCTTTTCTATATTGGTTAGAGGATTATAGGGAATACTGCCACACACACAGCTACAAGATTTCAAACACAGTTACGCCCAGTAAACTCATTAGTAAGGTCTTAAAAAAAATAACCAAACAGTAATTGCCATATTTGTGCTTTTGATAAATTTCACGTAGGCATGATTTCCAAACAGAGACTAAGTCTCAAGATTATTTCTGTCGGCTGCACCCTAATGTACCTGTGTAGGATTCATGTTCAAATACAAGTCTGGCCCTAACTAGACACTGTTATTTTGACACCTTCACACTGGCAAGCAGTTACTGGCACCTGTAATTCCACATGGTTCATCAGGAATAAAATCGACCCTCTGCCGCCCCTAAATGATAAGGAAGAGCAAGTTTAACAGATTTCAGTCTTCCTAAACAGACCTTTGGGCAAAGGGAGATCAGGTGAGCTGAATGCCAAGATTAACAGCAAGCTTATCTACCCAGCCAAACCAGAGGAGCTCCTCACATTGGAATGAATGGAGAGGCTAGCAAAGGGCTTGCAGAGAGATGACAGGGATGCCTTTATCTAGATTGCAAACTCTTCCTGCCTGCTAAACACTGCGAGCATGTCATTGTGCTGCAGTAATTATCTCTGCAAGAGATTTTTCTTCCCTTATGGATATCACACAGAAGCAGAAAAAATTATGCTGAACTGGCTTGTCATAGCACTAGATGAACATAACCTTTCTTTCCTTTTAATTCTCACTGCTACCATCTGTAAGTATATTTTAAAGTCTGGCCCTGTTAAAGGCATCCAAAAGGATTGCCAATTACCCTTTAGGCTATTTGCCAGCAACGGTTGGCTTTGAAAGCAGATCTCAGTACAGCGCAACAGGACTTGTCCAGCGCGTCTGGATGGAAGAGTGACCGAGCAGTAGTGCAGGCTTTCTTTTCAACAACTCGGGATCATAACTCAACTTTGGGTATTACTGTCCTCGTCCCTCAACCTCACCAGTCTGCATCATCACTCTTAAGCCCTGTGTCACGGCCACGCTCCCATACCAGAGACATTCACAGGCAGGGAAACTTCCCAGAAAGCAGAACTCACATCTCCCGACTAAAGCACATCATTTAACAGGCGTTAAAACAGACAAGGAGCGCCCTGTTTCCTAAATGTTTACTGAAGACAACATTGCTCAGGCTTGAGTTGCAAAAGACAGCTGGGCCAGCTTTGGCTTAGACTTAGTTCCAGGGCAGCTCAGCGCTATCTTCTTTGAACCAACAGAAGAGCATTTTACTCGTGGAGTACTCCAGAGGCAACTGTGCCATAAACTCTCATAATGACACTTGGACCTTTTCAACAGCTAGAGACGTTTACTAGCAGAGGCGAAAGCCCCTTTGGCAACACGCCTCGAATCAGGAAGTCGTAAATACAGATTTCAGAATACCTGGCTCCCAAGCCCAGTGTGTCAAGGCAGCTCCTTCTCTCCTCAAATAGGCCAGTGTTTTCTCCTCTGGTGTGAATGCTGATGGGGTTTGCCCAACACACCTGCTTCCCGATTAATTACCCGCAGCCAGGCTAACAGCACTTCTGGCGATGGACTTGAGCCACATCAGCACTCAAACAATACCTCACAGCAGCAATACCTCACACAGGAAGCTGGTGGCGAGGAGAAACTCAACTACAATTATCAAGACCACAGCAGTGTCTCTCCGTACACAGCTCAGAGAGCCCAAAACCAGAGAGTGACTAGGGAAGAGTCCTTTCACCATGCTCTGCCTCAACACGTTCCTGCACCTGCACAGCACAGGAAGAGCAGAGAGGAGAAATGCCTAGAGGGAAAAAAAACCCCACACCAAGAAGGGCAAAGAACAGAGAGGAGGAAATGGAAGGGAAGGCAGGGACATGAGTTGAGGTTCCATTTGCATTACCCACCTCAGTTTTTCCATAGAAAATTATGCGTAGCAATAAAACGGTGAGGCCAGCTACTCAAACATGCAATAAGTCACTGAACTGCCAGACAGGAAAGCATCAACTCACTCCTGCTAACAGAAGCAGAACACACACATACAGGGAGCGGGGCTGAGCATGCTATTTATAAACAACTTACAGGAGGGAATTCACCCCCCCACGCTCTCCTGCCATCCCAGTGTCAACAGCACAGGGAAACACAGTTTACTCTCTCATCCTATTTTATATTTCTGAGAGTTGCCAAAGGATTTAGAGAAACAGTTCACTGAGATGCTTTTGTATTACAGAAAATTACTGGAATTCCCTAATTTCTTATTTTCTACAGTGGATGTGGTACAAAACCAGAAAGAACAGACTGCAAGTTGTGTCAAAAAAAAAGCTCATCTTTTTCTCCAAGAGCAGAAATAATTTCTTGATAATAAACCAGAAGCAGCATACAAAAGCCTTATCCCTGCCCTGCTTTTCCTGCAAGGTGGTGCAGCCCTCAGCGCATGCCACGGCGGGTTTTGTTTAAGCAAGCAAATGGAACAACAGCTGGCCCTTATCTGCCTGCTCCTCCATAAGCTGAGGCCAAGCGAAGCAAACACTCAAACCAGGTTTTTCATCCTGCTGAGTTGACAGGCTTTAAGGAAACAAAAGGTCCCAAATTAAACAAAAACACCACCTTCAGTCGTCCTCCCTCCTCGCCAGTCCCCAGGCCCTCAGTCAGTGACACCCTTGCGTGTAAGGTACAAGCGGTGACATGGCTCCTCTGCAGAGAGAGGTGCTCCAGCGCAGCAGGGCGCTGGACCCTCACGCCACACAGGCACGTGTTCCCCTCGAGACCATGGAGCTGCACCTCTTGAGCACAAGCTGCCAGCTACACGGCCTCCGTGTGACTTTCTCCCTCTGCCAATTACCGCCAGAAGCAACCCAGATGCTCTAGGGCCGGGTGCCTTCACAGAAGGTGACAATGCAGGTTTTCCGTCCTCGCGAGCTGTGGCTGCCTAGGTCCCTGGCGTGGCTCTGCCTATGCCCCTCACCACGAGCCAGCACCAGGGCTGGGGAGACCCACTCCAGCCTATGACGGATGAGTTTACACACCTCACCTCCCATACAGAATACAATCTGTAATCAGATTACAACCGCTAATAGGCGGGTATAAATGGCCAGTCTCACTCACCTTTTTACACTCATTTCATGGTTTTTTCAGCAAGCGAAAAGGATCAGCCTGTCTCAGGAGCTGCCGTTTCCTGGTGCACAGCACCCCATCTCTGCAAGGAACAGCCTCCAGCTCTGTCTGGTCCTCCCTTCCTCCACATTTCAAGCATTGCTTAGAAGATCTCTGTTTTTGGCAAACCAGAGAGCTTTTTTTCTTTTTTTGGGGCTGGGGGGGTGGGGTGGGAGGGAACAAGAGAGGTGTCTAAATACACAGAAATGCAGAGACACCCTGGATGAGAAGCAATCTCTCCTTCACATACTCTCTCTCAGAGGAAGCACTGAAATCAAATATCCAGGAAAAAGAATAAAAGCCAACAACAACAAACAGACCCTCAAAATTGCAAGTAGTTTCTGAGAATACGGAACGTCCACAGCAAAGGGCGGGGAGTGCATCCAATTGCAGAGTAACTGGACAACCCTAAATTTGACACTTGGCAGGCAAGGGACAGACTCAAAACCAAACACTGGGATGTGAAATCACAATCTGCTTTGAAGCACCTCCCATCACAGAGCAGAAAAAGGACAAACAATACAATCCTCTTTAAAAAAAAGTCAGATTTCTAAAAAAAACCCCTCTCATTTTCTAAATAATTAACTCACATCAGTCAACTGAAGGACCCCCACAAGAGGAAAAAAAAGTTTTCCAAAAGCATCAGCATTTGAGTTCAACCATTCAGATGGTTGCAACAAAATTAATCCCTAAAGTTCAAATGTAAGCTATTGCCAAAGCCGGATGAGAATCACTTTGTAGACATATTGTAGACCAACAAAGACTTTTGTCAAGGCTTACGTAATTACAGTACATAATTTCAAGTTTTAATGCAGACCCTGAATAAGCACTTGGAAAAAGAGCATTATGCATCTATCAGATCATTGATAAAACACTGCATTAGTCTAATGCATTAAAAAAAAAATACAACCCTGAATCATGGCTATTTAAAAAGGGGAAGCTATTCTGCCTATGAATGCTTTCCCATTACTGGTGAATGAAACCACAGAAGTGCAATCAGAGGGCAGCAGCAGCACTCAGACGGGAAATGCGTCTTTGTCCCCATAGAAACCGTCAGGGAAACCCATGAAAAACAATACCACTCTGAATTTCTTATCAATATGCCATTCATTACTTGACTGCATTCAGACTTTGCTCTTCAGTAATGTAACAAAACCTAATCAATTAAACGTCTTCCAGAAGATTCTTCAATGCAACCTCCTGAGCTAGCACCCATCTCTGGCAGACACTTTGTTGCACATCCCACACTTTTTTCAGCGTGATTCGCATTATTCCTCCCTGCAGAGCTTAGGGGATACTGGCAAACTACTATCCTGCCTTTTGACACCAAAGCCAGGGCTCTAAGAACCCAGCATTGACGCCTGCCCTCCAAAAGCAAACACAATTTCCATACTGAAATCAGTGGAATTATTCAGAGGGCTTAAAGTTCATAAGGCAGGAGGAAAAAAAAAAACCTGGAACATTTAAAGCATAAATACTGACTGAAACTCTGAGTGTTTCAGAGGAAAAAAATCTCCACTACAGTGAATAAACAGCCAGTAGTAAAGGAGCCCATGCCTGAATCAATGAAAGCAGTTGCTTCTAGTCTGCCCCCAAAGCCATCTGTATGGGAAATAACACCTGAACCAC
The DNA here is from genome assembly GCF_000690775.1 of Eurypyga helias. Lineage (NCBI taxonomy): Eukaryota > Metazoa > Chordata > Aves > Eurypygiformes > Eurypygidae > Eurypyga > Eurypyga helias. The sequence goes on along the minus strand of NW_010248151.1, from coordinate 12,370 downwards.
AGCTGAGCCACTGTTACCATTTAAGGAACACTAACTACAGACCTAACAAACCTACAATTTTAGTCCCCAAATGACAGCCAGATCAGCTGCTTTGGGAGAACACAGAGGCCATCCTGCTTCAGACACTCCAGGTATACCGTCCATGTGCTCTTCAGGTTGGGTCAAAATTAGAGAGTTTGTAAATCTCTATCTAGCAGCCTCATGCCTCCAGAGACGACAAAACAACCATCGTGGCCATCTGACTTCCCATTCTATTAATATGACTGCAGGTAAATATAAAATGGCAACTTCCAAAGGGAAGAGGTGTTTCACAATATTCCCCCCTAAATTAGCCTACACGTAAAAAAAAAAATGAATCCACCCAAACAATGCTATCTCATATTTCAACATTATTCTGACTGAGGCCAGGAAAGCCTTTCCCTAGGTAGAGGCATTCAAGCCATCAACTGCCCAGTAGATCAGGGATTGCTCCTATGTGGCCAATAATTTACAGGTCATTTAATCAAGGTCAGTTGCTAGCACCCCCTCATAAAGATGAGATGAGCATGAATGCAATCAGGCCATTAGAGTCATAAGGAGGGAAAAAAAATAACAGGGAAGATCGACACTGGAAACTGTTATCTTTCACTAATTGATTTTTTTAACTAAGGGAACCTCTCCTAAATAATGCAGAAGCAGGCTGCTGTCGTGGAGACAGCGAGATGGGGAAGGCGGCTAACGAGACCCCGTGCAGATGATTTGCGGCTCGGTGCAAAGGCTGGTTCTGAACTCAGAACTACCCCATCTCCTCCGGGGGTGGCAAGGCACGTGGGATCAGAGGGGAGATGTTGTGCCATCAATTTAAATCCTGCTCCTTCCATCGCTAAGATCCCCTCCAGTGCGTAACAGCACACAGCCTGGGAGTTCACCACACATCCTCCTACACAACTTCAGGGGAAAAAAAACCCAAAACCTGCACAAAGGCTGTCAGACAAACCGTCTCTTGCATAATGAAAGAGGCTCAAGGATATGTTTCAAAAGACAACTGGGACTTGCTGGCAGTACAGGTTTACAGGATGAACCTTGTTCCTAAGGGAGGATTCCCTCACTGGCACTTCCGCAGATCGAGGAAGCCTCTAAAAATTACATATCCCCCACCCTTCCTCCGAAGGGATGCTCCGGTGCACTCAGCCCTGCCCCACACCCCTTTGCTGACATGCCGGACCCAGTAACTTAGGACTTTTAACTTCTCTGAAGCTGGCTTTTTTCTACAGACTTCCACTTAAAAAAAAGTGCTGAGACCACCCCCAGGCACACCTCCCAAAAGGGCTGGGGCTGCAAAGACCTCAGCTTTACAACACTCACATAGGACTACTGGGAACAGCCTGTCCTGCATGCCACATACTTGAGTTTCTTCCATGCCCTTATTGCCCAAGGAGAGACAACACGACCCCAAAAAGCAGTTTGGTAGGCAGTGATGCGTGTATTGGGGTGGGGATTCTGAAACCCATGCAGACCCTTCCATGGAGGGGCTCAGCTGCAATACTGTGAAGAGTCTATTATTTGATAATCACGTGGCTCATGGCAGCTACATCACCTCACTCTAACCTTTTTAGATCACACTGAAGGTCAGAGTTTTTAAAAGGCTCTGCCATCAACTGCATGCTGTGTTCACCATCTTTTCTAGGTCTTTTCATGGGACACATAGTGAAGCTCCACAAGGCAAGGAGACCAAAATTTAATTTTGTTAACAAAAGCTCTACACTTTGAGCATGCAGTGGGTGCTCAGAACCTCTGCGATAAAGCAGGTCCATTATTTCACAACCCTACTGGAAACCTCTTGCTTAGATGGCTCTAAAACCTGTCTCCAAGCAATATATATCTAAACAAAAAGCAGGTGCTTAAGACTAAATACGCCCCAAGTTAGCTCCCTTTTACAATCTCCGCCTTTCCGCTCCCTCACAAGCCTGACCTAATTGTCCTTATTATCACACTGTGAGATTACAAGAAACAGCAGTGGAAGAATTTCACCATGACAGTCTGCTGCTAGCAGGGCTTCCTGCCTCCCCTCCTCATCCCCTGCATAGACATCCTCAGCCCCCACTCAAAAGTCAACATGGCTTATACCGGGTCTATCGATGGAGGTTTTCAAGTCTTCAAAACAACCAGCTGTTCAACTCCTAATGCAAGACGTCTCAAGAGGCATCCTACTTCCAGGGATTTCAGAGCACCTGTTACCAGAGAGCTCAATCCCATGACAGGCATCTTGTGACGGACACCCAACCAAGCCAACCACATCTGGCACTACAGCCAACAGGCAGCACTGCGTTCGGCCAGGAGCACCCCTCGGACAGCCACGCAGCGTGGCTGAGGAGGCCAGGCAGGTCACAGGGACAACCTGCGGCAGTCCAACTGCTAAAGCTGCTGAAAGGCAGGGCCCCAAGCAGAGCTCCCCTTCTGCTCCAAGCATGGCACAGGGCTGCCCCTCCACACCGCTTGTCAGCAGAGCTAGTGCATGAGGCTGCAAAGGGGGAAGACTGAAGGAAGAGTGCAGAAGAAAAGATGCATGTCCAACTAAAAGCCTTTAGGTGTTGTCTTTAGGTGTTTTAAAGACAGCACAGCCCAAGGGCAAAACCTGTTGCAAACTCCAGATCTGGGTGCTACAGCAAAGGCTCGCACCACTCACGGACTAGCTGAAGGGACTCCAGCTGACTCAAGGTCCATTGGAGCTCCCATCCCTATCCAGGGGCCAGACAACTTTTCCCTGGGTTTTGCTTTCATTTATGACCTTAGGCACAGTGCTTAACCTCTGTAACTACTGTTTGCCCTCGGGAGATTTAAGCAGTCTCAGGGCTGGTGTGATGTTCAACATCTGCAAACAGCCTCCCGTGCCCCACTGGAAAGGGTACTGTATACCCAACAAATCCAGACCGCGTTTCTCCCAGAACGCCTGGAGAAAAGAGAGGCTTAGAAACCAAACCACATGAAGGCAAGAAGAGAACATGAACCCTTCTGCAGAACACAGTTGTGCAACTGCTTCATCCTCTATTTGAAGTTCAACAGCAGAGATTTGCTGCCTGTGAAGAAATTCACCCTCCTCCCCATATTCTAGGAAGATGCAAAATAATAATTTCTGGGTTGAAATCTGACCTACAATTCTCCACTATTTAAGTTACACTCTTTGGTCCTGTGTCCCCATTCAGGGTAATGTGAAGTGCTTAAATGACGAAACAGATGAAGACTGGGTTTATTTCTAAATCTTCTGATGTTTAATTTTCTTTCACTTTGAGAGTCTTTTTCTAGGACTTTGGGAAAGCGTTAACTTACCTGTTCTCTACTGAATCATAAATAACACAACAAGTTCTAACACCACAGGGGAAAAAAAACATCTGACCACATTACAGTTTGACAAAAGCTGTGAAGAAAGCTTACTACTAACTATAAGAAAATGAAAGGTCTACTTGGGAAAAGGTCAGTATATGCATTCTATATTTTTTGTGAGATCAGATTTGTATCACTGGGATTGCAAACAACATAACTAGGTCACCTTGGAACATCATCAACTCAAAGCTGAGAAAATCTGGAGGGAAAAAAGAAAAAAAAAAAATCTAAGAATTCCAAATAAATACATTATGCTAACACAGGCTTTCTAAATTAGTGTATTTTACTGGCTGCATTCCCCTGGCGCAGAGCAAAAAGTGTCAAATTCTATTGATTTTTATTGAATCCCACCTGCCTACCATTTCTCATATTTACTCAAAGAATACAGGAAAATTACAATATCTAAATACCAAAATTATTTTAATTTTCCCATCAACAAGTATGATGAATGTACAAGGTCTTTAGGCTTCAAATATTACGACAGCTAATATTTTAATATAATTAAAGGCTTAAAAACGCACTAAAGAAATTAGTAATTCACTGACAGCAGAAATGTTCTTGTATTAAGAAAACCATTGGAACAACCAACATAGAAATGCTTGATTTAATTCTGAGATCTTTGAGGCGGCTCTTTCTCAAAGCATCTGCTGTATATCAGACTGATGAACTGCCTTATTAGCTATATACAGTGCATCATGCTATTTTTAGTACAGCCCAAAAAGCCCTGCCCATTCTGCAACATCATTACGGGACACCAGCTAGGAGAAGGGCAGAGTCGCTCTGCCCAGGGGCCTACTACAAGGACAAGCTGTACAAGGAAAACTGTAAATACCATGACGTGAACAGAGCAAAACCAATCAAAAGCAAGAGCCCTACAACATCACGTCGACCTGGCTTAGTATCCAGGACAAGAAAAAGTGACCAACATGCATGGAAGCAGAAGACATATAAAGCTACATTTTATCTTAGCTCATCTCTGTTGTTTTGGATTTCAGTTTTATTTAGAAGTTTAAGGACCCAATTTTTAAGATATTCAAGAATCTTAAAGGTACTTTAGGAAGTCCAGTGAGACCCAAGATGGCAAGTCAGGGTTGTTTTCCGTATTTTCAGTGCTCTGAAAGTCACTGCCCTTATTTAATGGATGTGCTGCTGCTGCTGCTTGCTAACCCAGTCTTACAGAACATTTCCAGCCATGCTGTAATGTCTCAGAAGTTCTGCTTCATCAAGACCGACTGCAGGTTTAAGGAGCCCAACTTTGAAATTTCAATACTATAAGACTGGCTATTTCACCTACAGTTTACAAATGGAACCACAGACACAACTCCCCCGCAAAAACACAACCTTTTTTTACACAAAAGAACACCACAGAAGAACTAAGATGTTTGGCCACAGCACCCAGCATTTCCATGGAATGCAATTTACCATAACTTCAAAATTTCTGCAATTTAGGATTGAAAGATGGTATAGATGAAGTACCTCAAAACACAGATAAATTGGTTTTGTTTGTTTCCACACAGTGGAATCTTGGATTTAAGTGCTTATGTATTTACACACATGCAACATAAAGATATAACACACCATCACATTCTACCTTTGATTTAGCACCAGAGAATGTCACTAGTAAAATTAGGATCCCTACAAAATGCTCAGCACTACCAGCCTCCAACATGACTTTTTTTTCCCACATTCTTACTTCCCAGTCCATCACAGACATCACAAGGCAATGCATTTGCCACATCCAAATAACATGCATTGGTAGCAGTGACATCAGGAGGAATGAGGCTGCTAGATCAGGAGCTGCAATCTTTGCAAATTCCAGCTATAATTCAGATAATGGGAATGAGGTGGAAAGAGTTTCTATGCTGTATGCACCAGTCTGCAGAACTACAGGAGCTCTGATTTCATATTGAACTTCCTATCATTAGGATCAATGGAAGGAGTATGTACTAAGAAATGCCTTAATTGATTTTCTTTTTTTAAGGAATGGAACTGCTTCTATATATGCTTCACATTCTCTCTGGCTCCTCCAGTCTGGCAGCTCTCAGCTAAGAGCAGACAAGTGTCTTACTAAAAAAATAAAAAAAATAAAAGAAACCCTGCATGCTGGCTTTCCCATCCTTTCTTCTACCAAAATAAAAGCTACAGGAGTCTTCAAGAAGAGAAAGTTTCAAAGCAGCAGGTACTAAAGGTGAACTGCAGAAAAACAGACTTGAAGAAATAGTTAGGAAAAGAACTACAGAGCAAGAGCTCTGCCAAACAGGCGACATGCAGCAGCTGAGATCACCCACATTTCACAAAACATCATTTTCACCTCTTTTCTTCCTCCTTGCTTCCTTACAGGTACCAAAGAGCCATAGATCGTGCAGCACACCTCCCAGGCACGGACACCGGCGGCAGCTTCTGAAAGGCAGGCTGCTCGGCCCAGGGGCACCCTCACCAGCGCCAGCACCCGCTGGGAAACGCGAGCTTGGAGGGGTGCAAACCACACACAGACACCTCCGTGAACCCGGAAGGACCAAGATTTTTCAGGCTAAATATAGCAGCAGATTGAAAGTGATGACTGATTACAGTCTGACGATCAGAGCATGGGAAAAAAAGACAGTCGCTACTTGGGTCTATTTCTATCTCCCACTATTTCACCTCTGTTTATTTAGCAGAAAAAGGATTACAATACCTCTCTACTTACAAATCAACATTACATCCAGAAGAAAACCGCATTCTGATTATCTTAAAAATAACCAGCAAGTTGCAGTTGACCTTTAAAGTGAATTGTTGTATAATTAGAAGACACTGTTTGAAAGTGAGTAACTGTGTGATTTTGCAGACTACAGTTACATTAAAAACATTCATAAAAGCAAACACTGCTATTACAGTATGAACCACTCTTCTTGGGTGGCTAAAGGATTTGGCCTTGTGCCTCGTGTTGCATTCAGTTCCTAGTAAGCAGCAGGGTAGGAGTTCAAAAGTATTCAGCACGGGCCCACGTCTGCGCCCACTGTACTGCCCTGAGCTCACGCTGCCGTCAAAATTCGTTTCAACATTAGGACGTTACCAGCTACAACAGAAAACCATCACTCCCTCAACTATTTTGTACAAGTTTCCTTCTTATCTGCATCAAAGGTGCTACAATGGTTTTTACTGGCGTTGAGTAGAAGTCGTGAAGGTGCAGCTTCCATCTACCTGCTTTGCACTTCTCTCTGCATGGACACTAAGCTAGTTTCATTTTAGGCTTTTTTATTTGAAGAGGAGGAAAGGGTAATCATACATATCGGGGCTGTGGTAGAAAAACAAAGAATAGCCATTTGCTTTGCAGAGAACTGCCTGAACTAAGAAGTGAAAATGGCTTTTATTTTCCAGTTTGTAAAGAGATTAAAAGGAGAAGTATATTTTGAAAAAAAAAAAAATTAAGTAGAGCATATTTAAACAGGATACATAGTTTTAATTTTTATTTTAGAGCCAGGAACTTCTCTTCTGCGACTGAATTGTGTTTGGTGGGGTTTTTTTTTTTCTCTAATTCTCAGGACTTACTGAGCCTGTAGAAAAACTCATGTGCCTCGGCTGTTGCATATAACTTCCTGAAACAGCCCCACATGGAATTGATACACAGAGGTTATTTTTAACAGAGCTCTCCCAACCATCCATTTCACCCTGCAACAGTTTGAACAGGCTTTCAGACAATTTATAGGATTTAGCTAAAAGGGAAAAATACCTTCCCATCCTCTATGAAGACATGAAGAAGCACAAAAGGAAGGCTCCACCCCCATTTAGGTGGTTGTGGTTTTTTTTTTTTTTCCATAATGGTCATCTTCCAATTTAATCCCTGTGAAAGCCTGGCATTAATCTGACACCGTTCATTACTCTGGTGCTTTATGTGGAAGTTGCAAGTGAATACGTGATGTAATATAATGAAAACTGGTAACCTCAAGGAAAGGGATTCAAAGTTTCCGCAGGTACAACAGTATAGCTGTGGGTCAGCATGAGAAATGGCACTTCAAAAACATACCTACAGCACCCAGCATTATTTCTTTCCCTGTCTTCCCATACTCCATCACCAAATCATTTACTAGTATATTATTGAGAGAGAAGGGTGTGCAGGAAGGAGATAGTTCCTCAAGCACCACAACAGCTTCGATACTAAAAACAGGCACCCAGACAGCAAGGCAGTTTTAGTCTCAGTATTAGTGATCACATAATACTCCCAGAAGCAGCCTCCAGACCCTTCTAGCATGGGAAGCAAAAGCTGTGCTCACAGCACTTCCCTCCAACCTATGTCAGCATTAACCACTTGGCTACTCTTCCTCTTCACGCCTCCTCAGTGGAATGAGCCATTTCAGTCCCCAACCCTCTTGAACATACTGGATCTTTTGCTCCTTTCCTCGTTTAACACCAGCAGCATTTATGACAGTGAAGCTCTTACACCACACACCTATGCAGAGCCTTCCTCCAGGAGATGTCCCCTCCTCAGAAGCGAGGGTGCTCCTCTGGTCTGAGGAGGAGCGGCCAGGCACAGATGCAAACAGCACTCTATACTTACTTTACTCCAAAGCTAAAGCCAGAAGGTAAAAACGCACATCCATCCCACGATGAGGTTGCAGAGGAAAGCAAAGCGTAACACCTTGTGTACCAAAAACCAATGGTACGGTGACAATGAAGGGCACAGCATCCTGTAAATCTGAAAATCTGACCTCAGGCACCCCCACCTGTAAAGTAAGGGAGACTCTTACCTTTCCTCATCCTTGAAAATAAACTTTCGCAGCTTGAGATCTCGCAGTACCAGTCCACCATCATGGCAGTGTGCGACAGCGGAAGCTATTTGATAGAAGAGTTTGGCTGCCTCCTCTTCTTTAAGCTTCTTGCAGGTACGAACGAATGAATGCATGTCCCCATAGCTCCTTTCAAAGAACACATAGGCTTTTGTCTCCCCAAGAATTATTTCAGTAATTTGGTTGATATTTTTATGCGCAGGCAGACAAAAACATGGTGCTAATAACTCCTGGTAGCAGCCAATATCAAACACCTGCAGGAACAATGACAGTAAAGCCAGGGTTAGCGACACGAAGGTCAGTGAAGTTACAGTACATCTAATTCTGTTAACAGAACCATCTCTAAGTATAATTTATGCTGCTGCTAAAGCTCTACTGATGTAAACAGGATGTCACAAGCTCATGGCGCTGAAGACAAGACAAAACAGGCTATGCAACCCCACACAGAAGATACGCATAACCTTGACAGGAAAGGCTAGTCTTCAAAACTTGTAGCAAGAATAATTTCATTAGCTAATAGATAATCAAATTTAGAATGTAATCTGAACTAAGCTGTGAGGACAAGCCATGTATAAGGACAGTACTCAGAAGGAAACATGTTTATCTTCTGTTTTCCATCCAAATAACTCATAGAGAGTACGGCCAGTAGATTTGTACTGAGAGAAGCTGTCTATTAAATCCACCCTGATACACACACCTCTCTCTCTTGATTATATTAACCCATTAAAGCTTTAAGGATTTTCAGGTTTAAAATATCAGCTATTGCTATTCATATTTACTTCCTGCCTTTCTTTCATCTCTGACAAACAGCAGAGTCACTTTCACTTTCAAAGTCTCAGTTTTACAATGGCTGTTTGTAAGATCAGAAGGGGAAATAGCCCTGCCTGTTGCAGTGCAGACAAACATCCTCCAAAAGGCAAAGACAAAACCACCCTGGACTCTCTGCATTTCCATCAAGTGCTCCATTAAAAGCAGAGTGTCCCTTTACTAGGAAGTATGTTATCACTGATCTTATGAATGAGCTGTAAGTATTAGAAAGGCTGCTGGGAAACCCAAATATAAAGTCACTATAATCTAGTGATGACGAATGAATCAGTGTTTGAGTCAATTGAGAAATGCCCACATTACAAGAAGAAAGACTTCATTGAGAATAACAGAAGTCAGTGTGCTGAAAGAGAATATGAGCGAAGTATTGATACGAGCGATTTTCATTTTTATTTATACCTGCTCCAGAGATACTATAAAACAAGGGATTAGCATTTCCACCAGCATAAAAATTCTATTAATACGTAACTTACTCTTGGGTGTTTTGTTACGTGGGCAAAAAGAATTTAAGGTAGTCAAATATCATTCTAACTGAACATATAGAACTGGTGTAGGGCTCTAACCAACTGTTTTAAACTGCAATTTTTTTTTTCCTTTTTGTATTCTGGTATTTGTATACAAATACAGAGGGTATTTCTATCCTCTCCAAGAAGCAAATCGTCCTGCTTTCTTTGAGGCTTTAAAAAGCTTTCAAAACTGAGTGTGAGAGATACGGTTCAATAAAATTTTACCTGAGGCTTCAAAACCTGAGTCATTTAATGCTTCAGAGCACAATCCTAACAAACTCCTTCCACAGAAAAGAACCTAAACCTCAGGAAACTGGGACACCCCCTCCCCACAAACCCCTTCCCCACCTGCCCCCCACCTGTGCTGCTATACCCCAGCTCAGGCAAAAACATCTTTAAAGGCAGACTGCCAAACAGATCCAACACATTTTACGGCGGGGGGAAGATTATCACTGAGGCATTCTGGTGACACGGTGCGCCAGGGAAGCAGAACCAGGGTGGGAAGGGGGTGTTGCTAAAATCCCTGGTGTGTAATTCATTCCAGAGTCTAATTCATTGGCATTTGGATCTCAAAACTCTTAACTACTACGTGGCAAGTGAATGGCTCTTTTACTATAAAATAAAATTTAAGCAGGACCATTCATGTAGCTCAAACCTCATGTGAAAAAAAGCCTTTCAAGAAATCTCTCCTATCCAGATTATGCCAATATAAATCAGTTACATTTTGTGGTTCTCAGACTATGTTAAATAAGTAGGTCTGGATATGTACCAGTCCTGTGTTTGAAAGGGGGTGGGAAGCACTATCATACTGCTACAGTCTAGAATACCTTTTATAAAGGGCGGCTTTGTATCCCAGCTTTTAAGATCCCTGGCCTCAATTCAGCAAATGTCCAATAAGCTGCAGTTTGATTTAGTTCTTGCTGGGAATTGGAAGTGAGAAGTTACCATTGTTTGGATGCCACAGAGCCTCGAAGCAAATAACGGCATCTGTACAGTCAGTGGGTGCAGCCAAATGAATCTTGAGAATCATCAGTATGTGTCTGTTATGCAAACCAATGTTTCTGCAAGCAATCTCTCAGAGCATCTTCAATAAGATACCAGATAGCAGGTCTCTTAGCCGGAAGGCTACTTGACAAATAGTAGTCATGATACTGCAGGCATTTTAAAGCACGCATTAAATTAAGATGAGTTCAGGACTGACAACTGCGTATTCACGAACGAGCAATGCAGGCTAAGATATTTTTGGAGCACAGCTAGAAGTAGTGCCTCGCACATATGGAAAAACTGATACTATTTGAATGTCAGGAACAGCTCAAAAACATGCAGCTTAATGGGAAGGAAAAAAAAAATAATAAGAGTCCACTCTTTGTGAGCTGCAGTTATGCTGTTCATACTGTTATCAAAACAGTGCCTTAATCCTGCAAACCAAACAGGAAACAAAGACGAGCATAGCCCCCGCTTGACTACTTGCTATGCAAGTTCACCTATAATTTCCTGCAGAGCAGCAGCTTTGTGGGATCTGTTTATTGCATGAAAAGATGCCAATGTCCTAGAGTGCAGCACTGTACTACCGCACCGAGCGGGGCTTTCATTCTAGAAATTCTCATGTTCTGTTTCAATTTAGTAACAAAGAATTCAGTTCAGCATGCAGTATTAGTCCTTTGCAAAGTCACAGGCCCCTTTTTTTCCCCTAAATAATCACACAAAGTCCTAGGCTGCTTTAACATCAGGTTTTCTAAGTCAATCAGTAAGCATATTTAAATTGTCCTCTGAACTCCAATCTTTACAAATAGCAAACAGGAGCAATTATTTTCTCTTCCCTACTACAGCCTAGTCCCTAACTTCTTATGAATCAAGTATGAGAAAGTACAAAAGTCAGCAGTACTCTCATTAATCCCTGGAAACAAATAAGGTATGATATGTCTACTTTCCCGTTTTGCACTTAGTTCGGCACTAGAAATTTGCCCAAGATAGCCAAACGGCGCAATTCCGTATTTCGGGAACAATACAAACACTGCAGCGTGCGTTGCAAGGTTGCAATTTGCTACGTAGTTCTTAAAACTACTGCTGGGTACTGCCTCAGTTTGCCGGGCACAGGTCTGGGTGACTGCAGACAATGAGAGTCACAATTTAGGAACAAAGGAAAATATGCCCTCAGCCAGAAAAGAGAACATCCCTCCACAGACGTGCACGCCTCTGGGCTCCTTTTTCCCACAGCTCACCTTTGAACAGCAGGAGCAAATCGGGAGGAGGCAGAGGAAAGCAGGCAGGCTACAAAGAGTGGGATAGCTATTTTGTCTGCTCTTCTAAAAACCGTAGGTGTGCAGGTTTTATTCTGGCTCAGTTGTGCAATGGGGGAGGATGCTGTTTGCAAACAACCTCCACGGTGAGGGAGCTCGGGCCGATTAATCCGATGTGGTTTTTTAAATCACTTTAAGACAAAGCTGACGGCAATATCGATCCCCTCCCCCCTTCAGCCTCTTCCGTACCCCAACTCACAGAAGAAGAGGCAGGGGAAAAAAAAAAAAAATCGAGGAAGCCAGCAGGTCCCAACACCTTAAAATTAGCTAGGGATTCCCTACTCCATTTTGAAAAGTGAGAGTGGGGAAGATGAGGCTTTCTCCTGAGCTGAACTCACGTTAAGACCTACTTAAAGGACGGCTCTTTCCAGAACAATATCCCCCGGGGAAGAGGCAGAACTGGCTCGGGGCCACCGCTGTAACGTGGCCATTGTCTAGGGAGAGGGAAAAGTTACAGGATGCGCCTTTAATCCCCTCTCCCTGCCTTTTGTTTCCCAACTGTTTAATAATTGAGCGACACGACGGTGCTCGGCCCTCCTGCAAGACACAGGAAACCAAGTCGCGACAGCCGGCGGACCCGGGAGGGGGGGGGGGGGGGAAGGGGGGGGGGGGAAGA
>NW_010248150.1:9433-34607 GCF_000690775.1 Eurypyga helias | reverse complement strand
GGTTGGGCTGGGGCCTCCTAGCACCTCCGAAGAGCAGCAGCTTGCAGTAGGTGCCGCAGGCAGATTGTCGCGAGTGCCACTTCCAGGCGCTTTAGTTCAGTCTCCCCAGGGTGCCCGATTGCCGCACGCCGTGTCCCGTTGTGCCTTGGTCTGTGAGCAATCACACCGACTCAGCGCCACTGACCTAACCTGGAGCAGGATGCTGCTCCAGGAGAGGAGCTGGCAAAAGGAGAGCTTTGTGTGACTAGATCACTGCAGTTGTAAGCAAATAGAGGTACAGGCAGCAGTGCTAGAGCATGGCTTTGTGCAGGGGAAACTGAAGGAGACCAAGGTACTGATCTCGCATAACTAGAAGCTCTATATTATCATAGAATCGTTTAAGTTGGAAAAGACCTTTAGGATCATCAAGTCCAATCCTACACTTAACACTGTCAAAATGTTTGTTATGTTTGCAGCAATGACCATAAGGCATGTGGTAAGATCTCCCATTGTCAAAAGTGATATAAAAGCATCTCCCTTATTGTCTGTCTCCCTTACGTCAGAGAGAATTGTGTCTTACTGCGTCGTGACTTCGTGCTCCAGTAGTGTATCGTTACATGCTATCGCTCAGTCTTTACAGGAAAATAAGGAACAGCGTATTGTAACCCACATATGATAATTACATAGGTTTTCAGCACAAAGATTTCACCAAGCAGTTGGAAACTGGTCATCAGAGCATCTTGCAATCACTATGCTGGGGACTCTTCATTGGCAGTTATCTTTGAGGTGAACTGCAGCAGTAATATAAAATGTGAATGGCTATATATTGGTGAGCCTAGCATTATAATTTCTCATTCTGGGTTTTATGAAGATCTTGGGCCCATGGATCTTCAGTTAGTGAACCCCCTCTGAATGGCTACGAAATGATAATGTTTAGAAACAGTGAGTAATAAAGAACTTGACTGGACAGAGACATTTTACAGGTCACAAGTATCTGATGTCTCTGGAATCCTGTATGGTTACATTTTACTGGTGACACTTGCACTTTTCCTGCTGCTGGTTTAGTCTAAAGGCCATAAAGATAGAGGATTTGACTCTGCTTTTAAGATATTTTCTGACTTTTACTTGTTGGATGAGTTCAGTCTTGAACTAGTTCAGATTCTCTCTCACTACTCCTTGTTGACAAATGCCCCAGAACCTTCCCTGTTCTGATGGCTGAAACCTCCTTTAATTTCCATCTTATATATTCCTGTGTATTTAATGTTTGTTTGGTCTTGTGTCACCATTGCCATTTGGATCAATTTGCTATTGCTCATTCCCCTGTCGAATATTACAGAAATCTGCTTACCATTCAGGTAGTTGCATTGCCGAATCTCAGCAAGGAGTATCTACTTTAAAGGTATTAATTTCTCTGCACATTTGGATTGTGTTTATCTTATAATTGCTATTCCATCACTTTAACTGTACAAGTAGGAAGGAAGATATTCCTTGTGCTACAGCACAGTATGGACTCTCTCATGCTTCAGTAACAACTCTGGCAAAAACGAATGTACATGTGCCTATATGAGTACCACTGTTGGATGTGGTGTGCTGCAGAAGAATTTCTGCTGATAAATACCAAATTCTATGTCAGATTTCACAAGCTTAATATTTAAGCAGTAACATCTGTCCAAGTCTTCTGGTCAGTATTAGCCAAGACATTTACAAATATGTGAACTAACAGCTGTAGACAAGGCTGTCTAAGCTGCTGTCCTGTTTAATTATACCTTTATATGGGATGACTTCATATTTAAAGGTTTTAATATCTTGCCCATTCACACCTGCATGTTAAGCAAACCAAAAGTAGTTTTGGTTAATATGTAGTGACTGCTAATCAAAGATCGGTGTTTAAATTTAAATCTTTCAGTTCTCCAGACCCAGAGATGCATCTGGAGCCGGCCATCCAGTATTGCTGAGAAAAAGTGCTTGAGAACCAGCAGTTATAAATAGGAATTCTGAAGAAGTTTTAATGCTAACAGTGTTAGCAGGAGTCAGGAGAAAATAGAAGTAGGAAAGATACTTCATACACTACAGTTGTTTAGAAAACACAGTATTGACCAGCAAATTGTTTTTGCTCTATAGATGAACTTTTCAGTGCTTTGTGGAGTTAGTTGATGTAGCGTTGAGGCAGGGTTCTTACTCAGATAACAAAACCTTAAATTATAACCTATTCTGAGAGTGACTGCATTGCAAAGCTAGACACAATGCCAAACACCAAACCATTCAGTCTGATGAACAATAGGTTTGAATTAATTGATATTTGGGACCTAGCCAGAAAAGGATTTGAGTGTCTGGCTGGAGCTTTTCATACTATGCTCAATGGGTGTTTACAGTTCTGCTCTGAAATGACAAAGCAGGAAAGTACCGGAAGTGTTCTTCTGTCCCTGTAGCTCCTACAACCACGTGTATTAAAAAAGATAAAGACAACAGCTTAAAATTCTAATCTGCTCAGCCTAACTATGAGTTGAGCTATTGCCCTCAGCAAAACATTATCAGACTTCCTTGTTGTTCCAGTAGAAGTGGTTCAGTAGGACATACCCTGACCCAAAGCCAGGCTAATGCTTGTTCAACCCTTGTGTCCAAGACAACAGTAGTCCGTTATCTCAAAGGCTTTCCTGCCTGCTTGATTATTTCCTGGGTTTTGTTGGTTTGCTTTGGGGGGGTGGAGGTGGGGTTTGGTAGGGATGTGCTCCTACCACTATAGTCTTCTGCATTTTACTCACATAATAACAACATTTATGTCTAATAGGTCAGGCTCATTTTTGGGTCTTTGTTACTATTTTGAAATAAAACAAAGTTTCTGGTTTGAAAGAGACCTAGTAAGTAAAGTAGCTGCTCTTATCCTTAACGTTATACTGTTTTCCATTGAAACTTCCTCTCATTATTCTCAGGGGCCTATTTTAATTCTTGCAGAGCCTGTAAGGGCAGAATGCTGAATGCGTGTATGTAGCACTAAGGAAAGAAACTTGAAGGAAAGACAGACCAAAAGATGGGGTAGCGTAGAAAAATGGGGCACAAAACTCACTGTTTTGTCTTTGTGCTTTCAGTGTTGGATGGAGAGTCATTGCAGCGCTGCTTCTTTAACAAGCTTCGGGACATTTGCTTTGAGTGGCAGAAGCAGTTGCCACCACTGACACCACTGAAGCGGTTCCTGCTGGTTTCCATCCATGCCATCCGTAACACTCGACGGAAAATGGAGGACCGCCATGTTCTGCTCCCAGAGTTCAATCAGCTGTTTGGTTTATCAGTAAGTCTGGACAAAACTGTGCAGGCCAATTGTTAGCTTTTCAGTGTTCCTATAAACACAGTGCCCTAGCAATGGGTGATCTGTGAAATGGTAAGAATTTGTTGCCACAAGTTATTACCATGTGTATGCTGGAGCAAGACTTACCGACTCCGATTGCTAGGGGCTAACTACTGCCCTGATAAAGAGGGATGTCGTGACTTTGGATTTCATGTCAGAAGTGATACAGGGAAGTTCACGTAGTGTTATGTTGCTGGAGTTAGTGTTCCTGTGAATGAGGTAGCTGATGTATTAAGAAAAGGGGGGAGAACAGCAGTTGTACAGTTCAAGTGCCAATTAATGAAACTGCAGTGGGACTACATAACCAGCTATCTGCTGTTTCAATTCCAGATTATTTTCAAGGTTATTAAATGACTAACAGCAAAGAGAGAAAAGTAATTCCCCTGCAAAGTACCTATTTTATCCATTTGGTACATGGGTAAGCTGATTTAAATTGCCCTTAGCTATGCAATATCATATGGAAGAAAGCCCAGAACAAAGAATCTTTGCTTGCTCGTACCAGTCGATGGGCTGTTTTGGTTTTGAACATGAATATGTCTTCTCTCTCCCTCCCCCTAAAAGGACGACATTGATCGTGCTTACTTCGCGGTATTTGATGGCCATGGTGGAGTGGATGCTGCCAATTATTCAGCAACCCATTTGCATGTAAATGTTGGGCTACATGAAGAGATTGTTAAGAATCCAGCTGAGGCCTTGAAATGCTCTTTCCAGAAGACAGATGAAATGTTTCTTTTCAAAGCCAAAAGAGAGGTGAGTGGGTAGAGATTAATTCCATTGTATTTGAATAACACTGAGAACTGTTGGACAACATGGTATTATCCAGAAAATTCTGGCAGTACATTTTCTTTGAATCACTGACTTATTTATGAAATTATGCTACATGTAAAGGTTCTCTTTGATCAAGTTACTTTTTTTGAGGAAAACCAAAATGACAGTGCTTACAAGTTCAAGATGAGTGATTGAAAAGAAGTGTTAAGTGGTTTAAATGATCCTGACATACAAATTATTTGAGAGAACACTCTGCTGGCCTCTTTGCCTAAGTTAGGCAACCTCTACATGTTCTGTTGTCCTACCTCTTAACCTGGAACAGAGGTTTCTCTCTTCCTGGTAATATGGTCATTGTCTTCCTCTTTCTTGTCCCACCATTAATGTCACGGGTGGTTGTAAGATGAAAAAATGTATTTTATGATTTAAATCAGACTCTTCCGTTCATTAAGCTTATTGATCAGCTTTGAATAAAGTTGGTATGATGAATGTTCTTTCTTGAAATCTACATAATAGGAGGATGGTTTCTTACGCAGTTTAAGTCTTTTATAATAGCAGTAACTGAATATGGAAGTATTGGTCTTAATTTCTGTCAATGACGTATAAAAGAGGGACCAGCATCTTTTTGAGGTCTGACTTGCACTAGTCTTTACAGGGCATCTAGGACAGTTAGGTTCCTTCTTTTGTTGACATCTTCATTTAAATACCCAAGGATAGGAGGATGTATGTGGAGCAAGGCTCTGTCACTACTAGTGGTAGAGGGGAATGTGGAAGGGGCTGGGGACACCTCGGTGTGTTTGTGAAATGTTCATACTACTGAAATTCAGATCCTCTTTCTTTTCTGTGTGTGTCTCTGTTCCGAACAATAGACGTCTTAGTCTCCTAGATAAGTTTTGGAATCAATAGCAGAGAAGGAAGAACATAACAGAGGCACTATTAGCCATCTGCATGTTAGAATATGTGAATAGTTTATTTCAAATCTGTGTAATATCTTGTCCCTTGTTTTCAGGTACCTGAATCACAATTGGCAGGTCTGCTCTGCTGCATTTCAGTGTGACTAAACCTAGGTTTACAGTATTGCCATGTAACCTCGTAGGGCTTGTTAAATATTCACCTAGCATGCCTCTTTTCTTTTGTAGAAGCTGCGGAGTGGTACAACAGGTGTATCTGCGTTGATTGTCGGGAACAAGCTGCACATAGCATGGCTGGGAGACTCACAGATAATGCTTGTGCAGCAAGGAAAAGCTGTGACATTAATGGAACCTCACAAACCAGAACGAGAAGTAAGTCTGACTTGGTTTTTTTTCTCTCGTGTTGTCAGAATATCTCTTGAAACCTTTTGGAATCTAGCCTCCTTAAGTATTTGGAGCTTTATATAATTTCATATATTGTATGGTAGGATTCAGAGAATCAACAATTTTTTTTGTTTGTTTGTTTTCCACTCACTCCTCTGTCTTGAAAAGGTGATCCCTACAACTATGTCCCCTTGAAAGTACTGATGGTACTGGTAGTCCTGACTTCAGCTCCTGCTTAGAATGTCTTTTCAAAATTTATAGTAATTAAAGACTTTCATGGGATTTTGTGTGTGTGCGAATTTAAAATTGCCTGTTATACATTAACTTTTTAATTTGAGACAAATAGCTATTTAAAATGGTAGCATAATGCAAGTCTTTCATAAGAATACTGTGTCATTCAAAAGCTAATGATAATCTCCTGGCCTAACTGGCTTAGTGTATTGCATTTTCTATATACTTTGAATAGGCACGTATTTTTATTACATGAAATTTAATGGGGATCTTGTGAGTTTAGATAGTAATGCATGACTCTTTGCCTTCATAGTATGAATATTTGTAATAACTGAGTAGTTAAAAGAGTATCAATGCAAATGGTGGTGTTACATAGTCTAGTTATCTTGTATTTTATTCCAAATACTTATATATTTTCCCAATTGCTGTATGGGATGGGAAGAATTGGCAGGAAAGGGTACTCATCCATATGGGAAAGCACATGATGTAGAAACTTAGGAATTCTGCTTTTTTGTGGACAAGCCATGGTATGGTTGGGAAGCAGGTGGGTTGTTTGCAGTAATCTTAGGTGAATGTTTCCAAGCTAGAATCTGATATGTTTGCTGTATTCATTGTATAAATACTGAGGCTGAAGCAGCTCTTGGGTTTTGGGTTTTGTCTACTTTTTTCCCTCTTCGATTGGATAACAAGACAACCAGTAAGTCGTAGGTTTTCAGTATAAAAATTGTATTCTACTGTTTTTCAGGATGAGAGAGCACGTATTGAGACTCTGGGTGGTTGTGTAACCTATATGGACTGCTGGCGGGTTAATGGCACCTTGGCTGTTTCCAGGGCAATTGGTAAGATAAGCCATTGTATTAATATAGTTCAGATTAAATTTGATTAAAACACACCACCCGAGACTGTGTGTTTACTGTAAATGTCATTTTGCTCAGCATAGGCCAAGAGTAAACCACTCTTACTGTCTTTGCTATAAGGATGGATTTTACAACTATATGACTTACATAGATTGCAGCTATGTAATGTTATTGGTTTTACCATAAGCATAGAAAATTGTTTTATTTTGCATACTAGCCATGACAGTTGTCATTCTTTTATAAGTCTTTTGCTTCCTGTATATGTCTTTGATACTGTGATGTTCTACAGTAGCTTAATAGATGTTGAGTATTTAGTGGGGGTTTTTTGTCCACTGTAATGTGTCTTTCTCCTGACTGTAGTTCTTAAGTCAGATCGCTGCATCCTCCTTCAAATCACACATATCCAGCAATTTAGGGCATTTTAATAGTAGTATTCCAGAATTCTAATAAATTCACTTACTTCTGCTACTTGCCAATTAAGGCAAAAAGAGAAAAGACCCAGGGCAAGTACAGTAGATGACAGATGTATGAGTGGAAGCAAAATAGTATAACTGTGTATAATACTATTTGGCTCAATAGCAACCCATGTTCAATGAGTATGTCCACATGAAACTGATGAACTAAACACAGTGAGCAGATTCTTTTGGCATTGGGCTGTATATCTGGATTGCTAAAAACGATTTGATTTTTCTTAGCATCCTGAAGGCTGTACAAGAGGCACACCCACAGCATGAAGGCCTGACTATCTCCTTGCACAAATATATTTCAGAGAAAAAAAAAATGAAATAATTTCCTTAGTTTCCCTGCAAAATTAGGAAAATGTGAATTAGAGTAATTCCTTAGAAATTTATTTGGATGTAGGTAGGTTCCAAGCGTTCTTAAAGAAACAAAGGCCTTCCATGCTTATTCCATAGCTTTTTCCACAGCTCTTCTCTTGCGTCAGGTAACTCTGGAATATGATTTTAACATCTTGAGGATGGTAAAAGCAGTTGGTGGGTGAAGAAGTAACAGTTTACATGTGAAGTAATAACGCCTGTGTTGTGATTGTTTGTCTCAGGTGACGTATGTCAGAAACCCTACATCTCTGGTGACGCAGACGGAGATTCGTTTGATCTGACAGGTTCTGAAGATTACTTGCTCCTGGCCTGCGATGGATTCTTTGACGCTATCAAGCCCTATGAGGTTGTAGACTTGGTCCTAGATCATTTAATGCAAACCAAAGGAGAGGGTCTCAAAGCAGCAGAAAGACTGGTGGCTGCTGCGAAGGAAAACGGATCCAGTGATAACATCACTGTTCTAGTGGTGTTCTTAAGGGATCCTCAGGACATCTTGGCAGACTGTCTCAGAGACCCTAAGAGCCTTGGCGCTGGTGATGATGCTCAGAGCTCGCCCTTTAATTTCCTCAGCTGTGAGGCAGCAGCCACACAGTGACAAAACCTGCTTAATCCAGAACCTTCATGTAAGTTCACGTAAGGAGCTGCTTTCCACTGAAGAACCCTCTAATGCAGTAGACAAAACATGTCAGGAAAAAAATGACAAATGAACAAACATTTAACAGAGAGGCAAGACTCCTTTTACTGAGTTTCCATTTGTCTTTTCCTTTATTTCCCCTCCTTCAAAACCACTGAGCAGATATGGAGAGTTATACAGCTGTTTTGTCTGTGGGAGCAGACTTTCTAAAGTGTGACCCAGGGCTGCTGGTCATGTCCCTTCTGCCCTGGAAGTGGTAAGAAAACATATTATGTATAAGCTAATGGGTGAGAATACCTGTTTGTGAGTTATGAGTGAAAATTTAAATTAGCGCTTAAAAAGAATGCTTTATGTTGTATTTAACTGTGATGTTACTTTGGAGACTGGGAGGAAAGAATTTGTCACCATCACAGAAAAGCTCGTTACTATGTGTGGTCTGTAGGATTTTGTTTTGTACCAAAGAGGATACTACAGGAATGATGTGGCCTCTTTATTCAGAAACATTTTTGTGTGGAGAGGAGAAAATGAAGCTGAGTGCTCCAGAAAAAAAGCAAGAAAGCTAACTAGAAATATCCCAGGCAAAAGAATACAAAATCAGCTGCTTCCTGGGATGCTCTGATTTATAAACTGGAATCCGATATTTAACTGCACTGGATTATTGCTTTATTGTCTGTTTGGCAACTGAAGAGAAAGGATGCTTCATGTTGTGTTAGAGAGAGCTTTTTACAGTGCGTGTGTTGTAGCAGTTAAATATGCTCTGTTTCTGCCACTTTTTTATGTACTATAACAAATGAGAATTTTATTTTATTCCATGTGTTTATTTGTTTATTTACTGAACTTTCCAGTTGGAGGACTTTTTTGCAGTGTTGCTTTATTTTGTTGTGGTTTTTATTTAAATTAGAATTTTAAAGTGGCTATGTCTTTATTATCTGGTTTTAAAAACTGACTACCCTCAAGTGCCTTAAATATTTCACCCAAGGATTGCTGACTTCCTATCACGTTCTGGTGAGCCAGTTTATAGTGTTTTTGAAATGTGACTTTTTATTTCATCAGTACTAGTGTTTGATGCACTTAAATGTTTTATTTTTATGAATTATTTTAGTGGGAACTAAGTTTCAAGAAATCATCCCTTTCATTGTTGCCAAGTCTTGTGGCTTGTAGTAAAAGCTTCACAATACTTCCTGTGACTTACCCCCTGCTCCATGCAAAAAGCTGTAGTTAGTTAGTCATAAAGTAACGATCTGAGTCATCATGACTTTTCATTTAAAAACAAACACACTTCTGACCTTCACAGAAAAATATAATAACACAAACTAGAAACAGTTTAGTAACAGGTTTTGATTAACAGATGGTTAATTTGGCCGTTGAACCTTCATGAGTTCTTCATGAACTTTTTGGGTCTGAGTGACTTTCTAAGGAGATGTGAAGCTGAGGTGAGGATGAAAGAATCTTAATGAATGCGTACGTTGTTGTGTGACTGTTATATCCATTACATGGTAGAGCCTCTGGCTGTGCTTTGCCTTGCCTTGCTAGCCTGGCTAGCAGGACTCAACAAGATCTGAAGGCTCAGTGGTAAATGTGCTAGTAATTTCTGTATCTAAACAAGAAGTGCTCTACATCTGGCACCAAGATTGTATGCCTAATTTAGAAGCACATGGCATTGCAATACGTCAGTCCTGTTGATGAAAATGAGTTGAACATTGATGTTGCTTAGGGAGGAAATTTAGGTAGAAGAATTGAGATGGCTAAAAGGAAGAACAGAGCAGGCACTGTTCATGTCCACAGTGTCTCTGGATCGTTAGCTGCTGTGGGACGATGTGGTGAGCAGAGCAACTTGAGTTTTTTGCTGGGTTACGGTGGATAATCGTACGGTTTAGCAGAGAAACTCCTCGGTGAGCTACCATCTCACAGCAGCTCGGACAGTGACTTCCTTGTTCTGCTATGCAAAACCAGGAGCTCTTCCTCTGAGGAGATGCAAACGTTTTTCCATCCTGCATTTTGCTGCCCTAAAATATGTGGGGAAGGCTTTCTGTGATGGTAGCCTGATAGAGCAGATGTTAATTTTTTTAGTGAACCTACTTCAGTTAAGGAAGCCTTTAGATTTGCATAGTAATGCCTTTGGATTTACCATCTCCTATCTGTTTAAGTTCTAACCCAGATATTGCATGTCATGTTACATTCTGATGACCACTAGTGCCTCTTGGTGTCTTGGAAATAGT
Source organism: Eurypyga helias (assembly GCF_000690775.1). Classification (NCBI taxonomy): domain Eukaryota; kingdom Metazoa; phylum Chordata; class Aves; order Eurypygiformes; family Eurypygidae; genus Eurypyga; species Eurypyga helias. The sequence continues at coordinate 24,448 of NW_010248150.1, read as the reverse complement.
TCTCATTTGTAATACAGTAAAATCATACGGAATTGTTTGCTTGCAGTGCTATCTGCGGTTTATCAGGAGGGGGGGAGCTACTGTATTCATGAAGGGAAGTGAAATGCTGGTAATTTGATAGTACGGTTTAGTTTCTGAAATTTGCCAAATTTCCTGAAACATGCAGGGAACTGAACAAGCCAAATTCCTTGTAAAGATCCTTTTAGTTCAACCTTTTTGGGGCAGATTCGCATTACAGAGGAAACAAAGTCTTAAGTCTTTCACAGCTATGGGAGAATGTAATGTGTTTGTTTCAAATTTGATAGCTTTTTCTTGGTTTTATGGGAGCTAAGTGAAATGGGCCTTTAGAAAGTTGTCTGAGGTAATAAAAAATTTAATTCTCAACCTATACTCTAGGGAAGAAATTCTGCTTTCTGAGAAGCTGTTCCCTTACGTAGATATTTTCATTCTGAGTGACCTAGTGCCTCATTTCTGTGAGATGTAAGTAGATAGGAATAGTCTTTGGGAACTCATACAGATTTCATCAGGGATAAAAAATATTTAATTTTCGGAGACTTCTTACAAGCTGTAAAAAGTCTGGTCAGGTCCTTAGGAGTTATAACTGGGTCAAAAATGGCAGTTTCTATCCTATCAGTGGAATAAGTAAGTCTTAACATATCATCTACAGTAAAATTCCAAATAATCTTTGGGGGGAAATTGGTTTTAGAGATGTCTTATCTATTCTAGACAGTCTGTTCCAAACCTATGGAAACTTTTTTTAAACTGAAAACCCAACATTTCAATTTGATGTTAAATCAGTAATGAAAGTATGTCACAGGATGCTGGTATGGATTTTGGAATTGCGCTTTTAAAATTCTGTTGAAAATGGTCATCAGGATGGTCTTACCCTTGGGATGGCAAGGCAGCTTCCAATTTTTGTTTCATTTGTGACTTTTTGATATCCCCTTTAAAAGTCATAGGCTACTGCATAATACTGTTACAAGAAGTGTCACTCGTCTGGCTGGTGAGGAGAAGGGGAAGGAGCTGTAGCAGAAATTGCAAAGTTGAACTACATAGTCCAAACCATGGAATGGTGCTGTGTGTTGAATTTACAGTACTGATCTGCTACATCAGCTTTTCTTCTCTTTCCTCTTAAACCTTCTTTGATTTCTGGTGTTGGCTGTTCTGTTCTGTTTTCATTCCCTCCTTTGGTTAAAAATAATATGTCATTTCAGTGAGACAATGCTCTCACCTCTCTGGGCCTTCCCAGTGACATCTACTAACACGTGTCCAGCAATGTCAAATCGACTAACAACAAACTGACTAATTTGCCTGTTCCCTTGTCTTTCTGATGGGCCTACCACAAAACCAATTGTTGAGTCTAGCCAAGGTCTTTGAAGCTGTAGAAGTTAGCTGAAGGATTCAAGACAATGTTCAATGAAAAATGAAAGTATTCTTTTATTTTACTAGACTCCAAATGAATGTTTACTGCTGCATTTCAGCATCCAGCATCAGAAAAATTGCTCCTTAAAGGAGCCTGCATTTTTAAAGCTTGAATTGTGGTATTGTCCTTGATTGAAAACGAGTTTTAGTCATTCTGTTGTTGCATGTGCAATGTCTCTTTTGCTTATGGTTAATTCACATTTCTGCCTATCTTTCCTTTTTTTCCCTACCCTGACCTCTTCTACAAAAAAACATACTGGAGACCGGGAATTCTTCTGGGTCTGACATAGATGAGATTATAATTTTACAAATTACATTTGATGGGGGGTTGGTTTGGGGTTGGGGTTTTTTTTTGCTTTAGAGTTGGGGTTTTTTTGAGAATACAGAGGATGGAAATGCAGGAAAATTTTTAGAACAGGGCAAGATTAAGTAAAATCCACCCTCTGAGTGATGGAGGAGTGAGAGAGAGAGACAGGAACGCATTTAAGTATTATTAATGCCTATTTTAAAAAGGAAGTGGGATGGAAAATAGAGCTACAAATGTCAGTTCTTTAGAGTGAAATACCAGTGCTTGAAAGAATTAGAAACACACCCATTAAAAAGGCAAAACTGAGATGTGGTAACTCTGTTTTTGAACAGCCAAGGAAGGAATCACAGTAAAAGCATTCACGGTGACTTACTGTGACCCCTCAACACTGTCTTGGAAGCTCATGCTGCTAAATGGATTTCTTCTAAACATCCTCATGTGTAAGGTAATGCTAAGAGGGAGCATTCGGTCTGGGCAGTTACTGGTCACTCTGCAACCGCTGCCGTGAGGAAATGCCAAGGAGTGTCTTAACGAATCGATACGGCTGGTGAGCTCTCATCAGATGAGTAATTGGGCATGGAGTGGTTACAGCAGAGTTGGCAGTTGAATAGTGTTAATCACAGTGATGACTTTAATAGCATTTAATAGACACTTACCTGAATTCAAAGTCAGATGAGATACTGCTCTTTTTAAAAGCATTTCCAGTGCTATTAGCTTTCTGTCATGAAAAGCCACTAAAATTTCCTTTCTTTTTTTTTTTTGTTGGTTGGATGTTGGAAAAAGTGCTTCTCTTGCTTTCTGAATTCTGGAGATAAGTTGGCTGTCTGCACTGGAAAACCCATTTTCAGTTGATAGTTTAAAGGAGTAAAACTTCCCTCCCGGGCAATCCTTCAAAAACTAACAAAAAGGTGCTTCCAACACAAGTGGCTGAGGAACAGGTATTTTTAAATGGGGTTGCACAAAAGTTAACCAGCGAATACCCGCAACCTGTAAAGGGCATGGGTAGTTAGTTGAACTGCTTAAAGTCTAAATTAAGATTTCAGCTCCACTCGTGTGAGATTTGGTTAAATTCCTTGTATTCCTGTGGCTGCAGGTGCTTAATGCACAGCACAAGACGTGGTCTATTTCTGTTCTTATAGTGCTGAAGTATCAAACAAATGCTTTAGGGAGAAGATGGGGGGAATGTTAGCCACAACAGAGCAGATTGCAGATGATTCACATATAATTTAGCTCTGGTTAAGCCCGAATTAAATTTCCCTGCTTAGTTCTATTACTGTCCCTTTTACTATTGGGCTTGTGCCATCAGACAAAATCCTACTAGGAAGTAGTGGCCCATTCCCCCTTTTTGAGAAGCAAACAACTCCCAATGGACAAAACATGATTCAGGAAGTGTTGGACAGGGAGAAAAATGAGCTTTCAAATGAGTGCAAAACTTCCCAATCTACATTGTTGTGTATTCTCCCTAAACACATGCTTCTAGCAGGTGCGGTTGCATTTGAACAGCTGTGCTGGAAAGCCACGGGTTTTCTGCCAAGCTAGCCATAACCCTTAAAACGGACAGCACCAAGCCCCAGAGGCCAGCCCTCCCTGCTTTCCCAAATCGAGCCACTAGAACAGCCAGCCCTGTTGAGTGTTTGTTTTGCTGCGTTGACAGCTCTAAGAGCTAAACCAGCCACTTTCTGCATGTGTTTTGGTTGGTTTTAATGTATTTATTTGATTTTACTCTACCTAATGTTATTTCTATTGATACCAGTCAAGTCAGCTGGTATTAAATGAGGGGGTGACTGGACCTGGACACGTATCCGTCGTAGACACTTCTTAAAAAACTACCTTCACACAAACTGGTAGGCTCTTGTGATAACCTTACCTCTGGATAGAACAGGACACTGAAATCTTAGAGATCCACTTAAACCTTTATTTTGGTGTGACCCATCAGAGCCTTCCCCACGAGCTCCTCAACGTTGCTGGTTTAATGTGCAGCAAGCTGTGCACGCTGCTGCTGGTGCACACACAAATAAACAAGAGACAGCTGTGTTGGCAGCATACAAAATTCAGCAAGATGCGGCTTTTGTCAAACAGAAGAGGGCAAAATCAATAGGAAAAGAAATGTTTTCATGCTTCTTCGAATGCAAACAATGGAATAAAAAGAAGCAACCTAGAAGAGTTGGCAGTGCACTGTCAGCTTAAAACCACTGTTTTAAGCAAATGAATTTGGCTGCTTTGTAACGTCTGCTTTATTTTGTTAACAAACTCTTCTCAGTTGGGGTTTCATGTCTTGTTGATACGTGCTTTATAGTCTGAAGAGAGAAGATATATTTAACTTTCTAAGGAGCTGAATGTATCTGGGCTTTGTCACTAGTTAAATTATGATTATTGAATTTTCTCTCAGCTATTAAGCCTGATTACTAATTTTCATAAGATATTAATATAGCAAGTACTGAACTTATTAATGATGAAATGGCTCTGGGTTTCCATGCACAAGAACTTAATCAGTCTTTCCTGATCTAGCAGATCGCTTCTTGAAGTTTATTATCATTTGCGTGGCAATACATTAGGCATGTGGAAGGTTTGACTCCCTGCAGGAAGTATTTATCCTTTTATCTGAGGAATGGTGGTTCCTTTTGGATGTCTAAGGATAAAGAGATGTTAGCTAGGAAGCTAGAGAGATCCTATGGGGACATTCTCAGGGCAATTAAGTACTATGACTTCCTCTTTTTCATGTTGCTCTTTCTAACTTTGTTAAAAGGCATTGTGCTTAATATTGGATGATTTAATGCTGCTTTTTTTTTTTCCAAGTCTGTTTAATAATAGCAAGCTGTTTGTTTTCTTGTGGGTTAAAACTTTATACTGCAAAAAAAAGGCCAGTATAAAGTTTTAAGTACTTTTAACTTGCTTAACTTTTAACTACTTCTAACTTCCTCTTCTGAAAGTAAGTCCTGCTCTGTCTTCCTCTTATTCTCTTCCAAATTTTCTGTTTCTTCTTTTATGACCTTTAACACTGTCAGCCCCCTCCCCAAAATGCTGCTTCTTAGACTGTGAACTCCATGGGCTGTTAAGTCAGTTTAGATGCCACTCTGTAACTTTGATTTCATCTGTGTTCATAGTGAATGTGGTCCAGTCTTCGGAGGCCTGTAACACCAGGAGTGTAGAAAGTACCGTGTCAGCTAGGAAGATAAGGGATTACAACAGCTGTTGTGTCTTTGGCATTGACCAGATTGGATGTGTGAGAAGAAAATCCTGCTATTTGCATGTTATTCCACAGGAATACTTAAGCTTATTTCAGGTAACCATAGCTCTCGCCATGAATACAGGACTTCAGAAATATTCTGTATTTCCTTGTTCCTGCAAACTGTGTCTTCAAACGTTTGCACTGTTTAGAGTGGGGGGAAGAAGCTTTCAGACTTTCTTCACCTCTTCAGTTTGCTCTCTTTCTTGCCCTAGTTGACCGAACAGACAGGTTGGTAACTGCAACATGCCACGTGGCTAATCAACCTCTCAGTCAGTGTGATTCGTCAGTGTCTGCTCTGTACGATAACTTCAATCCTGTGCTTATTTAGTGGTAAGTTAGACCTCTGCAACTACTCCTGCTGACTTAAAAATGTGTTCTTATCAGTATTAAAAGAGTACAAGAGCAGAACTGTTGCTTTAGGCACATTTCTTGCCACTGTGTTGGCTAATGAACCTTGAATGAAAGTAAGAGGGCCAGTGACTTTGACACAGGAGCTGTTAGCCAAGTGTTATAGAATTGTAGTCCTTATTTATTTTGTATGCTAATCTGCACTTGTGACCCTGAGCAGAAAAGCTGCAGTACAGCAAGTTTTACAAACTGTGGCTTAATCAGTTATCTAGTATCTCAAAACTCTTATTTAAGATGACTGGTTTTGTGCACAGGTCAGAAACCTGTTGTTATCGATCGTTAAATGCTATGCATATTGTACATTCATTTACACGGACTGTTCTAATAGTGCTTGTGTGTATTATGCTACATTACCATATTTTTAATATATATAGTATGTTTTGCATGAGGTTTAATTGTTGTTTTTTTTTGTATTGTCACTTTTGTATTCACACAGTGCCTCATGTATCTATTTGCATATTGAAAGAAGTTGTTTCAGAGCAGTGATTGGAAACGGGTGGGGTAAGAACTCTCCGCTGTAGGATCTGGTGTTTCTGAAGTATTAATAAAGTATATTGATTTGAAGTATTGCTTGTTTATTTTCTTAAATGTATTTTTCATTCTAATACTTCAAGTGGCTGCATCCACAATGGTCATACTGCACACCTTTGAGTGGTTACACTGCCACCAAATCTCACCTTCTTCCATAGGGTCTTCCTGGGAAAACAGATCAGTGGAAGCACTAGAAGGAAGCAATCCTTGCAATCACGGAGTAGATTTACTTGAAAAGATGATGTCACTAAAACCATCTTAGAAATGGACTGCATACCACACATTCATTGATTTGACCTAAGTTTTCTTTCATTCTTTTCACTAGCTAACGACAGTAATAAATCAGGGGAGTTTGGCATGCTACCTAATGTCTTACAGCAATGGGATAATGATTTGTTGCATCAGAGATTGTGACCATTTGTTTACTTGCACACTTGTTAAAGAAGTGGTCTTTAGCCATTAACGTGGAAGGAAGGATGGGCAGTGAATTCTTGGAGTACGTTAGAGTTGATTTACTACTGAACATAGAGGGAGTTTTGATAAGGATGGTTAACTTTCAAAATACAAGGATGGCTTGGAAGCTAAGCTAATCTGTGTGATGGTTTCTGAAGTGCTGGCATTCCTATCCTCAAGAAAGTAAGGTATAAGGAGAGCAGGACAGGCACAACAGACTCAACAAAAAGCAAGCTTTAACAGTCTTGGGGATCTGAGAGCTGAAGTCTTTTTGACAGCTTGTCTAAACACTATTGTATTTATCCTAGTGAAGAAGAAAAATAAAAATATATTAAGAGCCCAGGATGCTGCATTAGAGAGCAGATAAGGTATTTCTTGAAGTACAAAAATAAAGATAACCATAATCAATCATCAGGAAGATTCTGCTGGAGTGCTGTGGGCATCCTTGAACCTACTTCAGATCAAACCTCAAATCTCTTGAAAATATCTTCCATTTCATGGTTCTAAATGTTTGGTTGGTTTGGGGTTTTTGTTTGTTTGGTTTGGGAGTGTCTTTTAATGGTAAGAAATCCCAGGGGTGAAAATTCACTTGTAATAATCTCTAGAAAAGTAGCAAATTCTCAGAAAAGCATAGGTTGGGGATTTGCTTGACTGGGCTTAGCAGCAGTTTCCTAGCCCGTGATTCACTTGGCTCACGGGGGTGCGTACGCAACAGCTGACTGCTGCTGTTCGTGCATGATTGTGTAAAGAGGCTGTGGGAATCCATCATCCAGGAAACTCCACAGTCCAAAAACAACTATGGCTACTGTTTGCTGATAACACAGAGCTGAACAAAATCACTCCAGTGTCTTGGAGACATCTTTGGTACTTCCTAAGAACGGGTGCCATCTTCCTATGGGTCTGAGCCCATTCCAGCTGCAGTTGGGAACAGGACTGAACAACACTATTGTTTCTCCTTGATGGTGCCCAACATCGGCTTTACTGTCTCCTTTTGACTCGTAAGAGGTGAAATCCAGACGTTGGTGATTCTTGTTGGCTGTGCTGTCTTACTCATGAATGTTTTCTTTTTCATCTAGCAGTTCTCCATAGCCCATGTGTTCAACATGGGGCTCACAGCCAACCTTCTGCTCTGTGGTATCAGTCATCTGCAGTCTCTGTTGCTGGTGGGTTTGAGCAAGAAGCAATCAATAAGCCCATGGAAATGAATGTAAAACTTTGATTTAAACCTGCATGAAGCTAAACGTAGATGCCATTGATGCGTTCATGACATTATCCACCTCGATTGTTTGAGCAACCAATAGCTTTTCTTCAGGTCATGTTTATGTTTATGTTTCTTTGCAACAATGTACTGTAAAATCTGTAGCTACTCATTTCCTAGACTGTAGAAAGGAATTAAATAGCAGGGGTGACGAGGCAGATGTTTCTGTCTGAATTAGTGACTGTTACAACACAGATAAGGGCTATTTAATTCTCGTGGAGCTGCTCAGTTTACCTTGACGAGTATTTGGTGATTTCATGCAGGTTCTCTGGAAACTTCACTGGGCATTTCTATGCAGGAATGAATTCTTCAGATCTACTAGATCAGTCTGGAAATGCCTGTCCTCTACACCTGGGAAATGGAGTGAGCAGAAGTGCTTCATCAGAGACTAGGAGGACTTTAAGAAATTCGGGCTCTTCTCTAGTAATGCAGACCTCACGTGTCCCTGCTCTTTGGCGAGGGCCAGACAAAACTTTCTGCATCTACGCCGAGTTCAATCTAGGTTCAGGTAGCACTCACATAGATGGTAGGCTTTCACGTTACTGTCACTTAAGGTTGGGGTTTTTTTGTGAGAAATCAAGCATAATCTTGATTATGTCATGCAGAAGGTTGCATGTAAATTACGTGTAGAGACTGTAATGGGTATTTTACCTGTTTCACCAAACTGGTAATGCAGTTTTGCATATGTAAGTGTGCAGATGTCTTACAGCCAACATCCCTTACATAAAAAAACCCTTTTTTTTGTTTTCAAAATGCTAAGCTGTTCTTGAACTTCCCTGGTTTGCATATATAACAAAATCTGTTACCTCTTGCACTACAGTTCTTAGTATTTTGTTAGATGTTTTTTGATACTTGCACTTTGGTTTTGTTGTGTGGGGTTTTTTTGTTTGTTTTAGTGGAGTTAAAATGTTTTGAAGTTTGGGTTTGCCACATTCTCATGTTGTTGAGCTGTTTGTAAAGAATCTTAAGTTCCCATTAGAATGAGAAAATATTTAAATGCTTAAAAGGTGCAGCTGTTATCTAGCCTTCAAATAGGAGTAGGTCTTGGAAAGAAATATTTTGAACGTGCCTTGACAAACATAAACCCGCTCATTTTCTACAAGAGTTCATTGTATGCTTGAGGCATATAATAAGGCAAACCCAACTCTTTTGAATAGCCTAAAAGAAAAAAAATTTAGCTATGCTGTGGTGGGCCAGAGCAGCTACAGTACCTGGAAAAGGTGGCACAAATGGTGGAGGAGACTTACTTCCCACATCATATTCTAGGTTGTAGAGTAAGCACCTCCAGGAAAGAGCCTGTGACCTCCTCCTGCCCAGTCTGATTTTTCTGCGTAGACCTACAGCCCATGACAGGAAACTGCTGCTATCCCAAGGTAAGGCAGGAAAGTCTCAGATTGGAAAAGGCAGATTGTTCTGCAGGTGTCTGAATGCTCCCCAGGGCTTTGTGCTCCTGCCCCTAGAGGGCTCCCCCTTCCCTTCTGCCGAGCCAAGCAAAAAGCAGTGGATAAGTTAGGTGATGCGGCCCATTGCTCCCCATCGTTCAAACGGGCCCCCTGCATATTGTGTCATTCCCATATTTTCGTCTTGCAGGTAGGAACTGGAAAGTGGAGTGCGAAGTTTCTCTGATAATGGCCAACAGCAGTAATCTGGGGAGAGTGCAAAAGCCTTTTACATGGGAGGCAGGAAAGAAGTAAGTAAGAAAGAAGTAATTTCTCTACAGACAATATAAAAGGTATTTCTCTGTGTGTTTATCAGGCAATAAGAGATACCTGCCTTTTAGTCTAGACCCCAGTCCCTTTACAAAACCAGGTTCTGGTGTTCCTGTGGGGTAAAGAAAAAAGCTTTTCACAATGGAACTGAAGACACTACATGCTTTTTCAGTATAATTAATAATAGTAATTTAAAATCTTGTGCAAAGTCTGTGCTTGAAAAAGTTCTAAGTTATAATTAAGCCAAGCTGCTAACGATGGATCTAATTGTTGGTTTACAGACAGGCACACATAATGTGAGTTGGGCCACTGACAGATTTCACCCAATTGCTTTCTGTTGATGCAGCTAATTCCACACAACTGTTCCAGCAGCTGGAATGACCGGCATGGGGTGAAGTGTGGACGCATGTCAAGAGTTTTCCCTGGCAGATTTAACTGGCCAAATGTCATTGGTCTTTAAAGGTACCATGTCCTTGGTGTTGGCTCTCAAGACTCCCTGGAGCACAGCTGCTTAGCACTGCTGCTGTTGAAACCCTGCTGCTGAGGGACTCGAGATGGGAGAATGAATTAGATGCTGAAATGGCTCTGACCATTCCCCTTTTTATCGTATCAGTCACCTGAAGTCTTATATCTTTCTGAAGAAACGAATCATTGCAGTTGAGGCAAAGGTCAAGTTCTTTTTTTTTCAGCAGGGTAGACAGGCTTTGTTGTTGCATTGCTTTTAAAAAGTCAGTCATTCTCCCTCTCTCTGTCCCAGCCTTCAATGGCTTTGCATCTCTTCAAAATGTTAGAAATATCAGATCACGCATGGACAGACCTTCCTCTTACTACAGATCTGAGGCTGATTGCCTGTACCTGTGATTGACAGGGATACTGAAGTGAACTTCAAACGCCAGACATTCAGTACTAAGGCTACATTTGAAGTCTAAATACAGTGTGTTTGGAAGTCATCGGCTGAACCATTGAAACAATGTGCCTGCTACACAGTGCAGTGTATCCTAACCAGAATATTATGAGGAGAGCATTTTAAGTGCTTGTTTCTGGACTGACATTAGAACCTTTGCAAGTTTAATCTAATTTCTTCCCTTCCCCCCAATGTTCTTCCTCCTGGAAATGTTTATAAGACATGGGTTTCTTGCCTTAATTGTAGCATCTCGATTTGTGTCTTGGTTTTGTCTGGTTTCTAAGGTAAAGAAATTACCGATCTGTATTCTTAATCTTAAGCCCCTTTAACTGGTGACTTTTTCTTTTTTTATTTAGTTGGTAATGCTAGCAGGAGATTGGAAAGTGGCTGGTTTCTGCAGGGTAAAAGAGACAGAGGGGGCATCCAAGTGATTTAGGAGTTTTTACTTTGAAGTAGTTTAAGGAAAGGTTAATTAATAAATCCTAATACAAATACTAATAAAAACTGTTCATTTCACCCCCCTACTAATAATCACCTTTTGTAATGGGAAGATACGTCACAAAGGCCTCCCTCTACCCTCAGAAAACTGTCTTCTAGTATCTTCTTGTTAATGAAATTTTAAGTCAATGAGCTATTCCCAGGCCAAGCCAGGATGTGCATTAGCAGGCTAATGGCAGGCATCCTGCCTCACGGAAGGTGGTGTGTCTCGTGGCAATCCTCTAGGACTCGGCTGCATCCCTCGGAGCACTTAATACAGGCTCTCCCATTGCCTCCTTGGGGAGACTGCGCCACTGACTAATAGATCTCGCTGTCAGGAAGTCTTTCCTGTTCTTCAGTCTTACTGGTCTTGGCTCCAGTATACATAACTGACTTCTTTGGCTCTTCTTGAATGAAAAAAATCACAAAAGAAAGGCAAAAAGTCATCTCACTTGTATAAGAACTTGAAACCAATCTGGTTTTCAGTCTTCACTGTAAAACTTGTAGAACTTGGGTTTTCAGTTAAATACTGCCTGTGTCCACTTTGGGCTGATGGCAGCAGGATCTGGAGGGTGATTAGCATAGATCCACTCACGAGCGCGACTTCCAGTCGGTGGGTGACCGACGTGTGTGCCTGTGACACGTAAAAAGCTGGCAGCTAATGAAAGCCGAGCTGAGCTGCTCAGGGCTGAGGGGAAGTGCGTGAAGTTACGGGGAGGCCAGGGGCTGGGGGTGTGGATGGGGTACCGCCGGGGCTGTGTTTTACAAGGAAAACACTGTCAGTGCAACAGCAGCATTCAAAGCGCTCTGGCTTGGGCGGTGGGAGCGGCGTGCGGCCATTGCCAGCTGTGGAGAGAGGCTGGTGTGCAGGAAGTAGCTAGAGAGAGGTTTTCACAAGGACCTGTTGTTTGGTTGCTCAGATCATATCAGTGTTCTGGCTATTGAGAGGGATTTGGCCTTTGGGTTTTGCTTTCAGCTTTATTTATTTTTGCCTGTTCTCAATTCTCTCTGTGAATACCAATATTCTGAGTCACCCAGAATGATTTCTGCCTTCATTAAAGATTCCTTCCAGCTCCCCTTCAACTGCCTGTAGGCTGCTGCCTGCCCCTGCCTCCCCCTATGCACTTTGCTGCACATATTTAGCTCTCAGTACTCCATCACTCATCAACTCCTGCAGCTCTGGCACTTGAGTGCCTTCAACCTTATTAAACTACATTGTACCTTTGGTGCTTTGCACAACTGGCAGTCTTCACCTGACCTGTTCTCTACTGTCCCTGCTACTACTGAAACATGTTTTCAAGCGTTTGAGAAGGGATGTGAGGCCGTAGTTTATCCTAGGCCTACAGCAGCTGTGCTTGGAGCAGATCAGATGAATGGTTGAACCAGGAAAGCGGGCACCCAGGCCCTTTAGTCTATTTCTGTGCACTGCATCCTTCTGTATTGCCCTGGATAAATCCCAGTTAGCGATGTATGTCTTTGTTTCTTTGATATACTTGGTGTTTCAACTGTCTGGTGTCTGCACCAAACAAACAGGACTGTGCTTCTATAAAACCAAAATTAAAAGATGCGATAGACAAAAGAAGTAATTGCGTAGTTCTTTAAAGGGTATTCCTACGTGAATTGCTGAGCTCTGTGGCACACTAAACCTTGTGTGGAAGAAATTCTACAAATCAATAAAGAAAATAACTGGGAGACTGAGGATGGCTCTCTTATTACAGCACCAAGTGTCGATACTGTAGATGTCTTAATGCTAGTTAATGACTGTCCCTAATGGTATTCAAACAATGTACATTTGCTTTAGCTTTTTTCAAAGTCCAGATGAGCTGCTCAGAGTTCTCTTAATGATGCGAATTATTTAACACTCATTTGTATGCAGTATGCCCCTGCTTTGAAAGTACTTCACAGAATTCAAGCCAAATTCAGCCTTGCAGCTCCACTGTAGTCAGTGCTTTTCTGCGCATCTGTTGGTTGCTTTGCTTTTTGCTTGAAGAGTTAACTTCTTGTTATGTTGATTTAATTTTGTAAAGGTAAGATCTGCAATCAGTTTTTAGTCACCCTTCTCTCCTCCCAAAAAAGTAGCCCTAAGTACAACTGCAGTTCTGTTGATTCTCACATCTCCCTCTTCAGCCCTCTGAAAGGAGGACAGGCTAAGCAGAATGTAATTTTTTGCTGTTCTTTTCTTTCCTCTACTTTGCACCTCCTAAGCACAGTTTCGATGGTATCTGGCACTTGTCCTGAAAATCATCCTGCAAAGAATCTCTGCCATCTGATGTATGCCAGAGAGTGAGTTCTTCTCTGTGGCCCATTTCTGGTTTAACGCGGCATGAACTGATGGAGGCCCATATCCTGTACAATCCTGCAGGTGAGTTATGCTCAGCGGAATGATGTCAGGATGCACTTTCTTGTGCCTGAGAGCAATACGGCACGGGAGCCTGACCTGATACTTTGATGAAAGTAGCTGTTGAAAGGTGGAACAGGCAGTCTTAGTTCTGGCATATTCTCATTTTTCAGTGTCGGCCTTCATAACACAATATTCTTGTGTAATTTTTAACACATCCCAACTATATTTTTAACACACACATTAAAATAAAATAAATCATCTGCAATCATACCGTTCACTCCCCCTGGGCAATGGGTAGGGGTGTGATTTTCAGCTTGCAGCACAGACCCACAACCATCTACTGCCAGCACGGAGTAAGTGGGAGGAATGGAAAAGCATCCTTTCTAGATGTGCATGTCACTAGAATGGGCAGAGATGATTCTTGTCAGCTGTTCGATATTTGCTGGCAGCACAGAAATGAGTGTTGAGACGTGGGAATAATGGGTTCATTTCCAAGCTCCACAGTGGATGAATCTAGATGCCCTGTTGTCCTATTATAAAATAGGACAATACAATATTGTTATCCTATACGGCTGCTTCCCCTCTCCCTTTGCTGCAGTACTGTCCTCCGGGAGCTCCTTCCTCTCCCTCCCGCCAGCTCCTCCCTCCCCACTGCTTGCCCATCCCTTTTGGCCTGCATCTCTCCCTCTCTGCTGCTGGGGATGGAGGTAATCCTCGGAGGAATGTGGCCCACAGGCCTCTGCAGGATTTGGGTGTGTGACTCTGGAGAGCTTCTGATGGTGCATGCAGAGCAGGAAAACGCAATCTCACGTCACCTGGCAGCACAGGGAGGGAAGAACTGGGGGGTTGTGGGCTGTTCAGTGTGCCTGCCTGTCCAGCCAGCTTATCAGGCGAAAAAGAGAGGCTAGACTTTTCGGCTGCATGTGCTATTTCCCTATTCATTGTGTCTGGGTGATGTATTCGCTGCCTGTGGTTTTAATAAATACCTTTCATAGCTACTTTCTGCTTCAGTGCCCCGTGGGATAGCTCTTTCCAGCTCAGCTGCATCAGTGTGCTGAAGACGTTAAATCTGAGCGTGTGGAGCAGAGGAAAGAGAACTTTGTGTAGAGCATCTAAGAAAGCTTTAACTTCAAGCGTATCTCTGTGAAGCTGCTGTGTGTTACACAAGCCCCACCTGAGGTTTAAGTTGCACAAAGCTCTGTCACGTAATCATATTAACTCTTCTTCCCTTTCCTCTTCATATGTGTTTGTCCACAGAGCGTTCAGGAGTGTTGGCAAGGAGAATCCCAAGCTACTGCTAGGACCCAAACTTGCGCTGGTTTTTAATGAGGCTTTGCATGTAAGATGTTGCTGTGGTTTAGACCAGAAAATTTTGGGAAAAACAAAAATCAAGATCACAATTTCGTGTTTGGAAACTGAGTTTTGTCCTATGTAGTAAGCACCTGTCTTAACCCTGCTGGAGCAGAACGAACCCCCTTTTCTAGCAGAAACCAGAGTTGTTGTTAATTAACATCTTGCTGAAAACTAAGTCTTTGCCATCTGTTCCGCCCCCTCACTACGAATGCCACTCTCATTATGTTGATTATGTAATGAAAAATGAAAATATATTTTGGTAGAGTGCTGGCTAGGCATCTGTGCTGATTCTTCTCCTGTTCCTATTTACCGCCCCCTGCCCCCATCCCATAAGAAGAGGAAGAGGCTGCAGTTGCTGGACTGCTCCGTGGCTTTATCTTTGCCATCTGTTCCGCCCCCTCACTACGAATGCCACTCTCATTATGTTGATTATGTAATGAAAAATGAAAATATATTTTGGTAGAGTGCTGGCTAGGCATCTGTGCTGATTCTTCTCCTGTTCCTATTTACCGCCCCCTGCCCCCATCCCATAAGAAGAGGAAGAGGCTGCAGTTGCTGGACTGCTCCGTGGCTTTATCCCGGAGCGGCAGAGGCGGCTGCCGAGCCCGTGCGGGTCGTGGGGG
>NW_010248150.1:0-9422 GCF_000690775.1 Eurypyga helias | reverse complement strand
CGTGGGAGCAGCCGCTGCGACCCTGCCGCGACTGAGCCGCCGGCCCTTTGGAAACCTTGGTTATTAGGTTCATGGGAAATCCGTGGCAGGAAGCTGCCCCTTAAACTGAAGCTGCGTTAAGCTCTTCGGAGAGGTTAGCTTGAATCCCGAAGAAAAAGGAGTGAAAAGAAAGAGGCCTGGTTATGTTGTAAGTGACAGCACGACCCGTGAGATCAGCCAGGCTGCTCCTGTTACAAACGTGGCCTCTGTCTAAGGGGGGAGGAAGAGAGAAAGAGGAGGGGTAGCTTTCCTGTAAGTGGGTTAGAGCAATTACTGAGGTCTCTTACAGCAAATGAAGTTGTCAGCGTGAGTCACATTCCCTTTTTTCTCTCGCTGCCAAGTTTTAGGCATTAACCAGACAGAGGGAGAGGAGGGGGGAAAGGAAAAGCAACAATGGAGAAAAGTTGAACTGAAACAACCCTTCATTCGGGGTATTGTTTGACATTTTAGTTCTGATTGTACGTAGAGATTAAGGGCCTATAAATACCCTGTCTGCTGAAATTCCTTATCACAATATCGCCTGTCAGCTGAACAAATAGTTTAGGTTCTCCAAATAATACATAATTACATATGTAAATACGAAATTACTGATCATATCCCTGCGCCACATGGCATGAAGGCCTCGTCACTGGAAAGGACGTTAACCTTTTCTGGTTTACCGGGAGATGACCCAGGCTCAGGAAGGCAAATGGCACGTGGAGCTGCTACTGCTGAATGTGTGCGAGCTGCAGGACTGGGCTGAAATAAGCAAGGAGATATTTATCTGCCTGACTAGACTAGATGAAAGCATCTTCTGACACTTTCTGAAAGCATCTTAGCGTTTAGTTCTGTTTAACAAATGGCTGGAAGCTTTTCTGCTCCGCCTCAGAGCTTTTAATGAAGCATTGTGATTCCCATTGTGGTCAGTTGTTTGACACTTTTACTATTACTGGTATGCAGAGTGTTTTTTAATGTTTGACAGCTGGAGAAAGAAGTATTTTGTGCATTCAAACTTTTAGCACAAAGCTGCTGTTTTCTATTCTGCCTTTGTCTTATGCAAATCACCGAAAGACAGAACTGATTAAATTACGTTTGTTTACTTTTTACTTGATGATAATAAGACACAGCCTGCCTTTTATAAAAAGACAGACATAGAGGATGTGAATGTTTTTACAGTATTTCTAGAACTTTTTTTTCCCTTGCAATATAAAGGCATTTATTTGTTTCTTACGTCTTGATTTATAAGCTAATGTGCGCTTCCTCCTGTACGAGGAATAAGAACAGGGCAACGAAGAACAGTTAGCAACGCTACTTTGTTGTTTTTATTAATTCAACAGTATAAACGATCAGACCACATCACAAAACAAACACAGCAAGATACCTCTGTCCTTCACAGTAGGGCTGCCTGATCGTTACCATAGCTGTACAAAAACCTCCCCGCCGCTGCAGGGTTGCGTACACGCGGTTGTTACGGGGTCCTGGCTTCGGTGCGTTGGTAGGACAGTGGAAAGAAACAGGCACCGAGAGGCAGGGCTGCAGAAATAGGATACCCATGATTGTTTTGGTGAGTAATGCGCATGTCTCGTGCATTGTGTAATACCGCTTTTTTTTGTTTGAAGGCTGGTGCTGAGAACGGCGGCCTGCGTTTGTCAGTCTCGCTTGTGCAGGGTGTTTGCAGGGAAAAAGGTCCTGGATCAGGAGTGCGTTTCTAGAGGTCAACAGCTGTATGTGAGATGGCAGGGTCACCAGGAGCATGGAGAATTACAGCAGAAAGATCCTGGGAGGGGTGAATGGCAGAAACAAGAGGGGAAGAAGACGAGCAAAGTCACTGTAAAACTGCCCCCATGATTATTTCTTCCTGTGTTTTTCCAGGATAGAATAAAATGCAGCAAAGAATGGCAAAGGCAGAAGAAGTGTCTGAAGACCTCTCCGCAGGGTAGTCAAACCTCCCTGCTTCACAGATGAAACTAGACTTAGGGAGTGATAGCACATGGCAGCTGAGCCAAATCTAGTGGGCACCAGCTCCCAGCCCTGCTGCTTGCTTTGTACAGGTGTGGTGCTTCTCTGGCCCTTGGATGAGCTCATGCAGCTCACTAAACGGTAAGAGAATGAATTTAGCTAAAAAAATACACCGGCCCAGGAAAGGAGGAGAGTTGGACGCTGTGAGAAAGGAGATGGGAACTGCAGTGAGTGGGAGAAGTACAGACACCAGGTTTTTGCTGCAGACCTGGGGTGTGCTGGGGGATGCCTTGCTGCTGTTCCACACCTAACCTTCCACTTCACCTCCTAGGTGGTGCTTCCTCCAAAAGCACTGGAGGTGAACGCAGCCTGCTCGGGGAAGCTGACTGGAGAGGTGACGGGAGGTGGTCCGCATGGCAGAGAAAGGAGTGAACGGGACTGCAGGAGCCCAGGAGGATGTTGTTACGGGTAAAAGCAGTCAAAGAGGAACCAAGGATGAAAGAGGACACGTTCAGAGTGACCACAGAAGGTTGTTGCAACAAGCACCAGAAAAAATGCTTGAATAGAGGGCAATATGGTCCCATCTTTCTAATCTAGCTCTTGAAGGGTTTATGCTTGTGTATCCATGTAGCTGTCCCTGAAGGAGGAGTCCTGTTTATGTCCCTTATTTAGGTATACATTTCTCCAAATTGGGATTTGATAAGAGGACAGCTGCTGCATTTTTATTATCTGTGACAAGCAGCAGTAAAAGCTGTTCAGAGTTCAGGATGGAAATGTATCCGTATATTGGCATTTGTCCAGCTGCACTTCACAAAGGTAAATGGGAGTTGAGAGTGGTACGCTGCCGCCCTTTTAATCCATTTTCTGTAGACGGGGGTACTTTGCCTCTCTGCGGGAAGGGCTGGCAGAGCTACTGCACTAATAAACACTTGTTTCTCACTGCAGCATATGCGCTTTCCAGACTCATAAATCCAGGCAACTTGTAGCTGAATAACAATGAAATATCCACACGCCTTTCCATACCACGGTCTGGTGTGCAAGGCATCGGCCTAAGAGGCTGGACATCTGCTGTCTGCTCTCCCACACTTGCTGTTTGCCAGAGCAGAATCATTTAATCGTACCCTACTGCCATTACTGGTACCTGTAAAATTGGATGCAGAGCATCATCCTACAGATATTTTACCATATCTTTCAAAAAGAGCAGTGTTCTCTCCCACTTGCACTTTTTTTTTTTTTTTTAGCAGCCTTTATTGTAATAGCCAAAAATACTTCTCTTTGCCGTTGGTCTTTCTGTCAGGATTTCCAGGCCAGGCATTCAGTTTGGCTCTGCTAACATCAGTGGGAAATAGGACATCATATTGAAAAGTTAGTTGAGGTGCTGGACGCCGATAGATTCTCACAACAGTTTTGTGTCACCCGTACAAACCCCAGAGACTCCGTAACGCAGTAAGATAAATGCAGCGCTTGATTACAGGGGACGTATTGCACTTAGAAAAGGCATCTCATATCATTGGCTCTGCATATCTGCAGTAATAACCACCATATGTCAGGTAAGACAACGGTAATGTCAGATCATTTTCCCATTATTAAAACTTCCAACATCAAAAAAGCTACAAATGTCTTAATTTTTAATTAAATTTAGCTAGATCTAGTGTGCCTACCCCGCTAGATCTAGGCCCACCCCGTGTGCCTGTCAGCTGCAGACCAAGCCCGAGCCACCATCACAAGAACATCCTGAATCAGTCTCAATAATTTGCATTTCCTTGCCAAAGATCTTATCTGTTGGGGTGCAAGCTGCACCATCAAGGTTGCTGGTGTTGGAAAAGCCTGCACCCTTCTGCTCCCCAGCTTTATCTTTCCAGGCTAGGTTAATTTATGCAGAAGAATTAATTGAGACACCAAAGCTGTCAAGTGAGACAGGCCACACGGCGCTGCTCTGAGCATCTGCACAATCTGTATGTTTGATTAGGTACCTCAGCACTTGCAGATAATTATCGTAAGAAGCAATTCTTACTTTTGCCATTTTTGTGTAAGGCTCTGTGCTTACTTCTGCAGATGTTCGTTCTCTGCATACCTGTGCTGTTTACAAAAATGACAAAAGCTGATAGTAAAAATTACATTTGCTCATTCAATCATCTTGCT
Organism: Eurypyga helias; assembly: GCF_000690775.1. NCBI lineage: Eukaryota > Metazoa > Chordata > Aves > Eurypygiformes > Eurypygidae > Eurypyga > Eurypyga helias. The sequence goes on along the minus strand of NW_010248150.1, from coordinate 5,303 downwards.
ATTTACACCTAAGAAAAATGATATGCCAGGGGTCCAGTGACCTAATTGCAGGAGGTGGATGGGGCCCTCAAAATCTGCTTGTCTCGCACACATCGTCCCGATACCTGTAACAAAAACCTTCTTTTGTTTATAATAACAGATGCCACAGGGGGTTGTATATTTGGATATTATTTTTTCTCAAGAAGTGTGTATTAACAAATGCTTGAAAGTTTTATGATGTGGTGAAAACTGTGTCTCTCATGATAAACAGGAAGCGCTCAGAGGTATTGCATTACCCCTGCAATGCAACTCGGATTCCAACAGCTTGCCTCTTTTTTTCAAAATACTGTGACACCACTTCCTTCAGGAAATCTCTCTTGTCTGCAGAGCTCTTATCTGCTATAGATATGCAAAACTGCAAAAGAAATGGTGGTTTTAAAGAATAAATGATGAGTCATCGATTTTTGGATTGTAGAAACGGATGTCTGTAACTTATATCGTATCTACAAAAATAAGCAGTACAGACACTTTGGGCTCCCTGGTCAGTGGATTGAACAAAGTGCAGGAGGAGAGACTGATTCCTTCCCTCCCTCCCTCCCTCCTGCAGCATAGGTGCAGCTTCGAGGGCAAAGATGCAGATTTCCCTGCAGGTGCTTGAGTGTGTCTCAGCCCTAAACCTGGAGGCGCCTCTTCGGCAGTTCAGTGTCAGCAAGGCCAGGATCTGGGCAGTAAAGGAGGAGAGGCAGTCCTGTTCCCTGGTTATCTGCCAAGGACAGCAACAGGAAAGGTGAGTATGACCACTCATACGTGGAACAGGTCATTCAGCGACTGTGCTGTGGCCTCCAACCTGCCCGTAAAGGCTGCCACACACTCATCACGGGATGTTGTATCAGTGTTGGCCGAAATTTGAACTTCTGGTTGAAAATCTCAGAATCCCACTAGTGTCCTGTTCCCTGTCACTTGTTTCTGTACAGCCCCTGCCCGTCACTTAGGCTAAATACAGTAACAGCAGACAACTAGGACGCGTACCTGTGCCACCAGAAAATCATGAGCACCGTGTGTATTTGTGACGAACATCGCCCCAGCTGACAGCAACACCGGCCAACGCGCGTCCTGGTAAGCTCTTTTCAGAAAGCCTGGCATCGTTCCCCAAACTGGTTCCCCGTGAAGGGACTTGTGTGTCTGCCAGGTGCTTCACTTGCGCAAAGCCAGATGCGGTGGGGTCTGGCTATCCCTCTTCCAACTATAACCCTCTGTTCCCATAGCTCATTCCCAGTACCTGTTCATTTAACTTCTATTTTGCATTCTTTTCCCCCCCCCATTTCATTCTTCATCAACCTTTCTCCTCTGCCCTCACATCACCCAACCCCTTTATCACAAATACTCCCTCAGTGTGTAGCTGGGAGCAAGGAATACTAAAAATGGATTCTGCAATATCTGGACAACATCAGCCCCTTATTAATAATCCTGTTTCTACATTTGTTGACTTTTGCCTCGGTTGGAGGCATCACTTGTCCTGTCTACAGCTGAACTGAGGGGGGAAACCAGCCTGCATATGTCAGTATTTGTAAATCGTTCGTATTGCGAGGGTTTGTAATAATCCTATCTCCTTTTTTTGTGTCTTTTCCTATATTTGCCAAGCAATCGGTGAGACCAGAAATACTGCGATCAAGAGCCTGGCATTATGCACTAGCTAAATCCTTGTGAAAACGTCAGAGCCTGTCAGCGCATGTGGCTTCAGTGCAAGAAAACGTGGTCGCGTCCCGGGCTCCGGTGGCGCCCTCACAACTCCCTGTGACGCTCTGTGTAAGTACTGAGCGTACGTGTGGCCGGTCAGTCCTGTGCAGTAATTTTTAATCGGGCAGTTCAATTCTCTTACCATCCACAGCTTGTTTACCCCATTTTTAAGTCTTGGGCAAGATGAAGCAAGCTGATGAGGAGTAACTGGTTTTCAAAAGATACAAGCCCCAGATAACTGAGGACAAGCAAAGCGCACAACAATATTGAAATCGCTCCGTTTGCTTGCAGCTGACTGAGACAGAGTGCGCTTTGAGGCTGGGAAATTTCCATTACTGAAGTGCAGGACAGTGCCTGGATACTGCTGCTACTGCAGCTGAAAAATAAAAGCAACTTAATTTTATAGAGACAGCCACAAAATGTCAGTATATTAATTACAATAGTTAGAATTGCATAATAAGCTTTTAAGGTTCCTGTAAAATGGATCCCTTTTAAAATATTTAGAGTATAATTGTAAACTACGTGTACAAAACTGGAACATAAAATTGACTTGAAATTGGAACTGTGTTTTCAAACTGTACTTGTGAACAGCAAATCTACCCAGAATGTGTTAGATAATACAAGACCTCTCCCACAACAGTGACAGATTCTGACAGTGACAGAATGATACCCAGTGCAAGATCAAGGTTGTTACTGACAGCAGAGTTCTGCAATTCATAATCTTTTGTGCTCCTCTTGGCATGCACAAAGCAAACACAGCAATCTGTTTACTAGTTCTAACTCCATGGTGTATAAGCCACCATAAGCTTCCTGCAAAGTCAGTCAGAATGCTAAATGGGGAAAAAAAAAAAAAGGAAATACTCGGGGGGAAAAAGTGAATTTGTTGCAGCATCAGCTGCCTAGGAATTTGGGTGAAAGACTGTCTTTTAACTTCCCAAAAGAATGAGATGACACGGAGATCCTCATCTTCGGTGAGGTCACTATGCTGTCGAAGCAGTGGCCGACATGTAACTGCAAACCAGCCTGCAAGGGATTTCAGCTGCGTGTCACCAGTTAAACCCAGCCCAGGTAGGCATAGTTCCCTGTGGATCAGAGCTCAGAGCTAAGCAATTTAAGTTTGTGTCACACTCATCACCATGGCTCCTGGGTGCCTTGGAAGTTAAAATATATCTTTATAAAATATCGTACATGTTTTATTTCTCTCTTTCTCGTCACCTCCGCACGGAGGCTGGAGGTCTTTTTAACTAATGCTGGGGAAATTGGTGTAGATACTTAATGCCCGCATTCTGTTGGGCTGATGGGGAGGTTCAGGGTCATGCTGAGGCACTGAGGGCAAATGCCATCCTCCCTCAGCAGCTACCGAGAAAGCGGTCTGCCGTGGCCCCACGCTGACTAGTAGAACGAGAATGATTTGGGGAATGGAGCTGTAGTTTTAAATTGGCACCCCAAAAATGGAATCCCTCCCACCCCAGTGAAGAGCGGCGCTGTAGGGCAGCTACGGAGGGTTTCTCCCTTGGCTAAACCTGGTAGTGCAGTTTCCAGGACTCGTAGGGCCTTTCGTAGTACATTTACTCTTCAAGAGACCCAACTTACCGCACAGGAAGCTAACGGTTAAAGTAGATTTGTGTAACGGTACAGAGAATTTCTAGGCCCTGACTGTAGCACGAACTCATCCGTGTGACTCCGGAACTTGATACGAGGATGGAGATAGTCCAAACCACGGCCTGTTTAAACTGGCTTAGCTGTCTCCTGACATAGCTATCGTACTGAGGATTCTGCACTTCTGTTTGGACAAACTCTCCTTATCAGTGCTTTTGTTTTCTCTGAAATGAAAGGGAGTTGTTTTCCTCCTGCGTTTCATTACCTGCTCTCCTTTTCACTAAGTATCACCTCTGCTCCCCCAACATAACCCTTTATTTTGATCATGGAACTAACAATGTGTAAAGCACATTTATGTTCTTTCCTGAATTGAGGCTTTAACGTCACCTGTTTAAGGTGAAAGACCCCACAGTTCAGTGCAGTAGTAGCAGTGTATTTGAACAGGCTGAAAAGCAGCTGATAGCAGACTCCCAGAGTCTGTCTGCTCTGCTTATCCTGGTCACAGCAGTGCTTCCTTGAAATAGGTGCACTAAGCTCTGCCACAGGAGAAACGGCTGGGAAAGCACGCTAGAGCCTCTTGACCGCTTATTTGGGTGTAATTGGATTAGACGTGTATTTGAACACAGCACTCAAAGGAGCTGACAGTCTTTCCACATTTTCCTGGTCTGCCTGGTTGGTTTCCCTTTTATCAGACGCATCCCGGTGAAGGTAGAAAATAATCTAGATCCACGCCAGTTTTTAATTAAATTTTGGTGTGACAGGTTGTGTTTAAGCTAGAATCTCCATAATCATTTGTTTTGCATTTGCTGAGGACAGATTTATTTATGTATGCGATCAGAAATGTAAGCATAATTTAATTTTTAGGGTTAAGAGGACCTTTTAAATAGTATTTCACTTGGTTTCAGAAAATTTGAACATTTATTCACATTTAGTTTCTGAGAAAAACAATGCTGTGTTTGTAAAGCACAGAAGAACACATCACGGAAAGGAGAGTGTTATATACAAGTAAAAATAAGTAACATCAGCAGCAGTATCCCACTAAAACACATAAAACCAAGCTCTACAGCTGACTTAGAGGGAGGAGGTTATTAGACTGTGTTGGCTATGCAGGCTGCGGCTGCACGCGAAGGCCGGGCAGTGCTGGGTAGCTCTGCCTCGGGGGAGAGTCCCCAGGCTGCAGTCAGGCTGTGCAGCTGGAACCAGCCCTGTCCCATCGGCTGCTGGGCACACCGCAAGGCCCTGCTTTGGGGGGTGTCAGTGAGCTGCAGCCCCGAGATGGCACAGCGCTTGGAAGCAGCTGTGGAAAATCGCAGTGCTTTGGCTGATGGGGCACGCAGCTGGCTTGCAGCGAGTAGTACCAGAGGTGGGATGCCAGAAATGACCCTCTGGAGCTGGGAGAAAGAGGAGGGGAGTGCGCTGGGAGGGACACCTTCAAGGCAAAGACAGGCATGAGGCACTGGGATTGCCAGCAGAGGTGTCCCCGTGGAAGTGTCAGTAGAGACAAGCTGGAACACTGAAACGCAAGAACAGGGCAAAGTACAACTGGTGAGAACCTGAGAGCAACTGGGTTGTCAAGGAAGAGCTTCTGAGCGCTGTTAAATTAATAGTTGCTTGTAAGAAAAAAAGCTTGATAGACCCCAGTGTGCAATCTGCCAATTACCCCTTGGCTCTGGCAGACTGGGATGGGTGTAACCATGGAGACAGGGGCATGCTGAAACGCGATGGATTTTCAGATGCGTGGCCAGCACTCCCCTCCCCTCCAACGCCTTCAGTGCATTTGTGTGGGAAACTGACAGGAAACTATAGTTCTGTGTAAAACCAACCGGAGGTTGGACAGCCACGCATCGGCGTTAGGAAATGTGGGAAATAAGCGTGCCCTTACGACAGTGATCCCGCTTTTGCAGGCCGTGACCTCGTGCGCCGTGACATCAGAGCTTGTTGCGCCGCCAAGACCAGCGCACGGCCCTCCTGGCTCTCGGAGCAGCGCC